>NC_056728.1:471565657-471570657 GCF_019279795.1 Protopterus annectens
ACACACACACATATATTATATGGCATAGCAATCATTACATTACATCAATCATTTACATTTAATCCTAATGTTATATAAAACGTGTATAAAGGATTTTAATCAAAATATTTTTTTTTCTTATTCAGAAGACATGTAAATAAGATCAGCTTTTCAGTCTTTAGAATTATATCAACTCTCAAACTACCCATGCATCTCTCTGTTTTTTTTTTCAATGTATTTCAGCTGAGGGCAGATATCATGTCTTTCATATTTTTACTTTATAACCAAGTTATAAAGCTGGCAGTGTTCTGCAGTTTCTATCAATTTCTGTCACTGATGATTTCTCGCTAGCATTTCCTTTACTTTGTACTGATTTTCCAAGCACTAGTAATATAATTGAAGTAGGTAATTTGATGTTCAATCTTCTAGGCATTAACAGTCAAGCTGCTAAAAGACTGATTCCCTGCATGTATGTATCCATGTACTCAAAAATAGTGAGAAGATAATCAAAGACTGCATTGCTCTTTCTCATATGATTCTTCACTATTGCAGAGCTCTTTTTCCACTTTTCCATTTGTTTGCTGCTAGTGCTGACTGTATGTTATATGTCTGAATTCCCATTTATTAACAAATCTTCTGAATTTTTTACTTTTGTACTTAAGACCATTGTAAGACATAGCAACGTCAAGTATCACCTGTCTAAACAATATAGATTTTAATACAGTTATCCCATATATACCTGTGTCTCAGTTTTATTTATTTCAGGGAACTTAAACTAATGATTGATGTATGTGAAATAATTGACTTCTATGAACTGGAATAAATCTGTACTCCCTTGATTCCATGGATGAGGATGCTTCTCACTTTAGGTATGACCTTGGCTAGCCTAATTCATTCTATTGTCAGTATCACATCACATAGAAAATAAATAAATGAATATATCATCATGACCAAATAATATGTACTATCTGTTGCAATGCATAAGGATTTAATTTAGAAATTGTTAATGCTTTTCAAGTGTGACACTATCCAGAAGTGAATATTAAGGCACTACCTGTAGAAAAATAACAAATCTGTCCAGGATGGAGTAGAGGGGCATAATGACTAGAAAGAAAAGAATTTAAACAGTGTGGAAATCAGAACCAGAATCTTTAAAAGATTGAAGTATGCTGGGCTTTAATTTTACAGTCAGTAAAAATCTACCTGGCTGATCAAAACTAAACACTACAATTACAGACATGTCCAATGATTAAATTCATAAATGTTCTTTTCCTCAGATGGGATCCACCCATATCAGGACAGAAGAACACTAGACAGTAGCACATACTGACAACAGGTCTGGATAGAAAAAAAAAACTATCATTATATTCAGTTCCACATACAGTGAAAAAAGGAAACATACCCTGGGATTCAATAACGTTTTTTTTTTTCCATGCAGGAATAGCGTCGCTGTTCCTGCACAGAATATGGCTGCCAAACGATCCAGTAAACAAGCCTGGGGACATGCACAAGCCTGCTAACACTATTCTGCCCCGGATGCAACTGGATTATGCTAATGACCTCATTTGCTGGTGAAAAACATGTAAATTAGGTCAGTTCACGATCCAGTAAGCAGTCAGGCATCTGTGACAGAATAATGTAGCATGCAGAAATGTAGTCGGCTACTAGCCGAATACATTTCTGCAAAAATCAAAACAGAGGCATGACAGCTCAAACTAAAACATGTATTATAATCCTTAGGCATGCCATTAAAAAGTGTTGCAAAATTATAAAAATCAAAGTTTATTTTTTTTGGCCGATCTTGGCCGTTTAAGCATAGGGCAGTGGCGCACAAACGAGATTGTGCCGAAAATAAAAAAAAAATGTGATAAGGCAATTTTAAGTGAAATCTGTATTTTGCCATTATAGTCTATGGCATGCAGAATCAAAACAATAGCGGTGAACAGTGGTTGCTAAGGGGAAAGGCTCTGGTGTAGTGCTGCAACTAGGGACTAAGGCAGTGGGGTATGCTAATGAGGGAAATTTACTGAATCACAAAAAGTAGACAAGTGCCAAACTGCACCTAACCATGTAGGAGCTATAAGGAAGTGATGTAAGCAGGAGAAGCAGCTGACATGAAAAGGGGGTGTGTCATGTTTGTGTGAGCACACTGGAGCTCCACGGCTCACATTTGAGCTTAGTTAAGCACAGCTAAGCAAGGGGGGTGTGTCTGAGGCTGAATTGACTTATTCCATGAAATGAAAAACATGTTTGTGTCCAGGGTAGGGCCATTTCTCATTGTTTACCTTAACTAAATGGGGTGCACGGCACACTGGGTCTAAAAGAAAAAAATACTTGGATATAGCAGTATTGTTTACATGTGGGCACCGAGTTTGCGCATCGCTCCTCAGGGCTTAAAAGGGGTGGAAATGGAAAGGGAAAAAGGAAACAAAAAGGGAAATAGTAGAATAAAAGCAATCAAGTACAAATAACATAGCTGGCAGGTGGAAAGCATCATAGTCAGCCAATCATACAGGCAGCATCTGCAGCACAACAGTATATACTATGCAAACACCTTCCATTCTGTTTTTTCCCACAAACTCTGCACCATTCATGTACACATGAGGGGGAATTTTAACCGAAAAAAATGTTAGGGGCTGCAATTGCTTTGATCGTTCAGTATGTGCTAGAGGCTGAGGGCAATGAGGAGGATAATGCTGACAACTGCCACAGACTGAGGAGGAGGAGAAGTGAGTTCAGACCCAGGGTAACTTACCAGGGGCTACATGATCTGGAGATCGTAGAGCACTACAGGGTGGACAGAGACATACTTTAGCAAATCATCGAGCTGTGCCGGCCTCAACTCAGACTCAGAGCCAACAGAGGGGAACCCATCCCAGTCGATACCAAGGTACATGCAGCCTTAAGAATACTAGCTGCAGGTACTTTCCAAAGACCTACTGGGGGCATCATGGGGGTCTCACAGGCATCTGCATCCAGGGTACTCCACCAGTTCCTGTATGCCATCCTACCACATGCTAGTGAGCATATTTACTTCCCCAGCATCCATAAGGAGAGGACTAGCAATATGCATCTCTTCCACCATGTAGCAGAATACCCGGAGGTACTGGGTGCGATAGACTGCACGCACATCCACATCAAAGCACCACCTGGTGAACAGGGCAGGGTCTACATAAACCACAAGGGCTTTCCCTCCATCAACTGCCAGGTCATGTGCAATGCCCAGGGCATTATCATGAATGTGTGTGCTGGCAGCCCAAGAAGCTACCACGACTCCCACATCTAGCATTCATCACAGCTGTACCAGACATTTGCCAGTGGGGACATCCTGTATGGCCATCTGGTGGGGGATGCTGGCTATGCACTGGAGCCATGGATGATGACACCCATCAGAAATGCACACACACTGGCTCAAGGATGCCATGATGATGCACAAACCAGGATCATTATAAAGCATGTGTTTGGGATGCTCAAGTCATGGTTCCTCTGCCTTGACATATCTGGTGGAGCCTTACAATACTCTCCAGCCACATGTGCACACATGTTCATAGTATGTGCCATGCTGCATAATATGATCCTGTGGAAACAGCTGCAGCAGAAACAGCATGGAGATGGGCCAGACAGCCCCCTACCATTGCCAAGGTCCCCACAGGTACAGAGGGATACAGAGGAAGAAGCCCCTGAACCTGCTTTTTTAGGCAGATGGAGGCATGCCTAGTGTGCCCAGGCCTTGGCAAAGAGGCAACGCATAGCACACACACACTGACACTGTAGGGACCCATGGACTGACACCTCTCTCTGACTTGCACACACAGTAAAGTGGGTGACACACACACATCACATTATTTGTAACTTACCATGTATAGGCAGTGTACTGTGTGCATCCAACATAAACAGCCCTCAAGCACCATCCTCACAACTGCTGCAGGCACAAGGTAAGTCAGTCTTTTAACAATAAATTAATGGATTAGTATGATTTGGTAGCATATCTAAGGTAATGCTGCATGCATGCAAGGGAATGGGGTGGCCTACTGGGATAGCAGCAGACGACTGACAGCTATGTTGGAAACCAGGAAATGTCTACACAATACTGGCTTACCCATACTATGTAGTATCATTTAAGGTGACAAATCCTACTGCAGTATATGTAGGGGGGCAACTAAGGGGGGGTCATTGGTCATATGCATTGATGTCACTGTGGGGAATCCCATACTCACCCCTCAGACTCACACAGCATGTCAGCTATAGAAAACCATAAAGTAATGTCTGGAAAAGGCCCACTAGTGATGGAATACTCCCCTACCGACTTACACAGTGATATCACAGTGGGTCTTGCATTTACAGTAAGGCTCTGAAGTGTAGGAAGTCTGAAACTCAATTGTATGGCATTATACTCTAACGTGTGGTCTCTAGTGATATGCCTCTATTCTCCAAGACAGGGCACAATACTATGCTAAATGGAACTAAAATGTAAAGCCAATATCAGCACAGTCTGTGCAAATGTGTACCATTGACAGATGTGCCCCCCAACACACACACATTTTCCCATAGAAATGCAATAACATGTATGTTTGTAGGGAAATAGCAGCAGATCACACATTGCCAGGGCTGTTCCAATCAACATGATAACTTGTTGCATGTCCACAATATGCAGGGGTCAATGAGCTATGTATATGTCTGGTTAATACTGTCAGGATGTGGCCAGCACTTACTCCCGCCTGTTGTGTCGTATTGGCCTTGATACAGTACTGTGGTTGACAGGGCCATGTTCCAAGAATGGCAGTGCCAACTATTTTGCATGTCAGCTACACCTAGGGTCAGAGTTGTACACACTGTCCAGATGTCAATATCCATTACTGCCGGGAATGCTGGACAGGTCATGTGCAGGGGGCCACACATATGAACAATACACAGGTTGGAGTAACCTACATAGTGCCTACTATACCTCCCAACTGTACAGACCTTTTGCAGAATATATAGAGGTTTGAATCATTTTTTGGTGTCTTTATTCCAAAATAGTG
>NC_056728.1:471575657-471690657 GCF_019279795.1 Protopterus annectens
ACAACTGGAGAGGCTGTAAAAGTACCTCACAAAGAGGAAATTATGCCTTAAATACTTTTCTTATATGGACAGACTCCAATAACTCCAACTATTCTCTGTCTCATATTGGCTTCTTAGAGGCAATCTCTGTTTGACTTACAAAGCCATGTCTGACCCAGCTCCCAATCCATTCACACCACATGCCGCAGAGACCTCAACCCCATTTCCACAATCAACAGAACGTGCTTCAGGGACAGGTTCATAACCCATATTCTTCACATACATGTCAAGCAAAGCACCTCTCTGGCCCTCTTCAAGAGAAATCTGGATGAGTGGATGGGGAATAGAAATCCCACCCCAGGAATCACTACAGTGGCTATACTCATTAGACACACTGGAGACTATCGTCAGTTGGCATGATGCCAGGGTAATCATATGGGCTAGGCATGTAAAGCTCCATGGCCATTTGCCTAGTACACACCTATGAAGCTATGAAGCTATGGATCTCAGTACTGTCAAACGTGTGTGTTTGTGTGTGCATTAGTGTGTATAAAAGTGTTTGTGAGTGTGTAAACATGAGGGTGAAAGTAGTTTGAGGCCCTTATCATCCAGTACACCTATCATTACCATATTTAGAAGAGCTGGTGATCTTATTCACTATATAGGTACCTTGGGACACTCTTCATCCTATAAGCTCCGCAGTGCTTGCGGTAATTGCATAACACTATAGTACCAATGATTAAATAAGTAGGGGTTCTAATCTGAGTGCTGGCAAATGTGTCTGTAAATGTTTGTAAGTGTGTATATTTGTAGGATACAGCATTTTGAGGCCTCACTCTCCCAGTACACTGCCCATGGCCATACTTTACAAGGCCTGGTGATGTTGATCACCTTTCGAAGAACTGTGGGACACTCTTCACACTATAATCTCTGTGGCACATGCGATAAATGCATAACACTCTATTAGCAATAACTAGATAGGGAGGGGTTCTAATCTCATTCCTGGCAAACAAATGTGTGTGTGTGTGTGTGTGTGTGTGTGTGTGTGTGTGTGTGTGTGTGTGTGTGTGTGAAAATTGTATCCTGTGTATGTGTTTGAGTGAAAACTATATCCATTGGGGGTGAATTTTACATTTTTAGACCATGGTACTCCCAGTACATGTTTTAAGGTCCACTTTACAAGGCCCGCTGTCTTCATCAAACATAGAGATATGTGTTGACACTCTTTAGCCCAATAATCCCGGTACCACATGCAGGAACTATGTAACAGTATGGACTAACAAGATAGGCAGGCCTGCTAATCTCAGTCCTGGCAAATGTGTGTATAAGTGTATTTGTGTGTGTATGTGTGTATAACTGTAGGTTCAAGAATTTTGGGTCCATTCTCACCCAGTAAATCACACATTGCCTTACTTTACAATGCCTGGTGATGTTGTTCACCTTGGGATTACCTTGGGACACTCTTCACCCTCTAAGCTTTGTGTTGTATGTAATAAATGCATAACACTGTAGCAACAATGACTATATAAGTCGAGGTTCTATTCTCAGTCCTAGCATCTGTGTGTGTGTGTGTGTGTGTGTGTGTGTGTGTGTGTGTGTGTGTGTGTGTGTGTGTTTGAATGAGAACTATATCCATTGGTTGGCTGTGATTTAGAATTTTAGGCCATGATACTTCCAGTACATGTCCCAAGGTCCACTTTACAAAGGTCACTGTTTGCATCCACCATAGAGGTATTTGTGGACACTCTTCAGCCCTATAAGCCCAGTGCCACATGCAACAGCTATGTAACAGTATGGAATGAATAACATGACAGCGGAGCTGCTAATGTCAGTACTGGCAATTGTGTGTGCATTGGTGTGTATAGCAGTGTTTGTGAGTGTGTAGACCCATGGATGACAGTCTAATGAGTCCTTCAACACCCAGTACACCCCCCATTGCCATACCTCACAAGGGTATGTGATGTTATTCACTTTACAGGTATCTTGGAACAGTCATCACACTATTAGCTCCATGCCACTTGCGATAAACACATAGCACTGTAGTACCACTAACTAGATGGGTAGTGGTTCCAAACCCAACACTAGCAATTGTGATCCTGTGCATGTGTGTGTGCGCATGTGTGTGCGTGCATGCATGTGTGTGTGTGTGTGTGTGTGTGTGTGTGTGTGTGTGTGTGTGTGTGTGTGTGTGTGTGTGTGTGTGTGTGTGTGAACAGTATTCTCTGTGCTTTTGGTCAACACAATATCCTCTGTGGGTGTGGGTTTTACCAATCTGAGGTGTGTTCCACCCAATACACTTACCATTGTCCACTTTACAAGGGCTGCTGATGTCAATCACCATAGACTTACCTGTATGCACCCCTCAGCCCTATAAGCTCTGTGGCACATGCAATAACTGTTACACAGACCTGGTAAATGTGTACATATACAGCTGTACCTCAGCTCTGACATTATCAATGTGTTACCACTCTGACATACCCCTCATTGGCAATGTCTGCAGGGCCACATCCTGCTGACACACAGACACCTAGAACACAAACAGACTACAGCATGTGAGACTACATTCAATCAGTGTTACTGACACCAATAATGCATCATGGCTGAAAAGGTACACACACTCTGAAGTGTACCCATTACAAATGCCAGCTGACAGCACCTTACACAGCATTACATAGCTAAACTGTACTTAATTCACCCACTGCATCAGAACCATATTAGCATGTCCCTGCATTGGTGGTATGGATGACAGGGATGTGGTACAGGTATCATCAGATGCACAGGGTGTAATGTGGGTTTGCCAAGGCCTAGGCTGGGTCATATGGTTGACATCATGTGTGTGTGTTTGGAGGGGTGTTCTATGAATGAGTGTGCAGAGGTGTGTGTGTGTGTGTGTGTGTGTGTGTGTGTGTGTGTGTGTGTGTGTGTGTGTGTGTGTGTGTGTGTGTGTGTGTGTGTGTGTCTGGAGGTGATCTGGCTGTGATGGTGATGTGTGTGTGTTTGTATGCACACAGTCACACCATGTGGCTGCCTACACAGGGGTATGTTGGATGGACAGCTGTGGACCGTACATTGCAGGGTGTACAGTTCACCATCTCTGGCCATGAACATGTGAATTGGTCCTGCCAGGGGTCTGACTGGCACCACCAGGCCCAAGGCCAGATGCAGTACTACTCCCCAATGGTGGCTGCTGTCTGCTAGATCCATGTCTATGATGGAACTGGCCAGGACCACATGCCCATGGCCTGCTCTTTTGTGGTGTGGACAGCTCCCGCCCTTCGGTACTGCTGGTGGGACTGCCACTATGGGAGTGGTGTGAAGGTACATGACCAATGTAGACTCTCAGCTGATGTTGATGCTGACCTACGTCCATGTGGCCAATGCCCACCTCCCACCACACACTGCAGCACAGACATTCCATGGTCAAGGATTGACAAGGTCTCACCCTGCTGTCTATTCATGACTTCAGTATTTTGATGTGTGGCCTCAACAAGGTCACATATGTCATCACATAAAGCAGGAAGAGTTGCATCCAAGACTCTGAGTATTTGTCTGGTGTTGCATTTACTATGTGCATGTGAATCCATGACAGCCCAAAACATGTGCCTGGTGACACCTGCTGTGGCTCTTGCAACAGCAGCTCAATGGGCAGCAGTCCTCCTTTGAACACACCTGTCCATCTGCCTGCATGGGACCTCGCCTGCACTCTGGCTATGGTTAGTGTCTACACTCACACTTGCCATAGTCACTATACTAGCCTGTTCCATGCCACCACCCACCAACTGTCCATTATCTGTGGCTGCTGGGGACAGGGTATGTGTGGGCATTGTGACTGTGTGTGGGCACATTGTAGATGACTGTGGGATGCCAACCGATGGCACAGATGCAGCCCCTGACAACCCCACCTGTGCCTCACTATTACCAGCATCATGGTCAGAGTCTGTAGAGACACTGACATCAGATTCTGAATGGGGAGGGAACACAGCCACCATGTCCATCTGTGAGGGGAAGACAACATATGTAAATTAATACCTGCACTGTAAGGTTTTCTGATACACACACACACACACACACACACACACACACACACACACACACACACACACACACACACACAGACACATACAGGTGAGGTTGCACAAAGGCATTACACAGACCTCACAATAGCCAACTGGTGACATTCATGCAGTCAGACCACAACATACACACTCTGGACAGGCCTCACCATCATGCAGTGCAGCCCTTTCCACTTAATGTTACTACTAATATACACCTGTGCAATACATGAGTAGTGTTAGTAAGTAATGGACCTTCACCTAGCACACACTGCATCCATGTACATATTATTGTTGTTCACCTGTATAGCACAGTGGCAACACCAACAGAACATACCTCTCAACTGTAAGGAGTTTCACTGAATGTCTAGATGTGTGACTCATATTTTCGGTCTGTTCCTCTTAAATCCTGTGTTTGTCTGATACAATACTGGGATGATCTGTGGATTGGCGTGACTAATTAATGACATAATTTGAGTTGCAGACTTCATAACCTACAGTAAATGTATGTTAAAACAAAGCCGGTTACTCTAATAACTTTCTAAGCTTACAGTGGATATAATAAGTGTACACACCCCTGTTAACATGCCAGGTTTTGGTGATATATAACATGAGACCACAGAAATCATGTCATAACATTTCCCACCTTTACTGTGACCTATAACCAGTGCAATCCCATTGAAGAACATACACATTGGTTAGGGGTAACATATAGTAAATGAAATACATACAATAGGGTGGTTGCATGAGTGTGCACACCCTTAAACTAATACTTTGTTAAAGCACCATTTGATTTAATTACAGCATTCAGTCCTCTTGGGAAGGTGTCTATCAGCAGGGCACATCTTGACTTGGCAATATTTGCATACTCTCCCTTGCAAAACCCTCTAACCCGGTCAGATTGTGAGGGCATCTCTTGTGCACAGCCCTTTTCAAGTTACCTCACAGATTTTCTATTGGATGTGGGTGTGCGCTCTAGCTGGGCCAGTCCAGAATGTTGACTGTCTTCTTGTGAAGCCATTCTATTGTTGATTTGGATGTATAGTTTGGGTCATTGTTGTGTGGAAATATGGAATTCCTCTCCATCTACAGCTATCTAGCAGACACCTGAAGAATTTGGGCCAAAAGGGACTGGTATTTGGAACTGTTCATAATCCCCTCCAACTTGGATAAAACCCCAGTTCTAGCTTATGAACAGCAACCCCAAAGCAAGGCACTGCCATCACCATGCTTCATTGTGGGGATGGTGTTCTTTTGGTGATGTGCAGTGTTGTTATTGTGCCAAACAAACCTTTCAGAATTGAGGCCAGAAAGTTTAACCTTTGTCTCATTAGACCATAACACATTATCCTACATGCTTTTGGGTGACCTGATTTATAGTTTTGAAGAATTTGGCCAGGCCTGGGTGTTGTTCGGTGTAAGAAAATGCTTCCATCTTCCAGCCCTACCCCATAGGCAAGACATATGGAGAATATGGGAGATTGTTGTCACATGTAGTACACAACCAGTACTTGCCAGAGATTCCTGCAACTCCTTTGGTGTTGCTGTAGGTCTCCTGGCAACCTCCCTGGCCAGTTTTGGTCTTGTCTTCTCATCAAATTTGGAGGGATATCCACTTCTTCACAATGTCACTATTGTCCCATATTTTCTCCATCTTTTGGTGGCTGTATTCACCATGTTCCATGGTATATACAATGCTGTGGAAATTTTTGTACCCTTCTCCGGGCTGATACTTTTCCACAATGAGATCCCTTTGATGCTTTGTAAGCTCTCTGTGAACCATGGCTTTTGCTGTAGCAGGCAACTGAGTAAATGTCTGGAAAAGCCTAGTAGGACAGCTGATCATTATTCGTTGTTAACTAAAGAGTCTCTGTAATTGATGGCAGGTGTGTACCCAAGAAGACATAATGCTCTAATTACATCAAAAGCTGCTTCAACAAATTGTTAGCTTTAGGCTGTGCATGCTTATTGTACGTGTTTTATTTTTCATACTTGTTCCCCTAACAGGTTTGTTTGTTTATCAACTGAACTGTACAGGTTATAGGTCACATTAAAGGTGGGAAGAGTTGTGAAATGTTTTATTGTGGTCTCATTTTTATATGTCACAAATACCTGGCATTTTAACAGTGTACACTTTTTATATGCACTGTATAAGACTACTTTTTAAATATGTCCCCCCATTTTGTCAGTATTTGTCCATATTTCTTACACTGACAGGTTGTGAGGTATGCTGTGGATATGTTACATCTCCTGCAAATACACCCCAGTGATGTCCATTCTGATGCAATGCAGTTATCCCCACCACAAGTGAACATGCACATTTCACAATATGGTTAAGAGTAACAGTTGTGTGCATGGTAAAATGCATGACCTTAATATGCCAGGGGTATTGGTGAGCCACAACAGGACAATGCCATACTCACTAGCTTCAGGCTGCTGTCCTACGTAAAGACCAGAGGTATCTATGTAGTTGTGGGGGGCAGGTATTGTCAGCAGACTTGCATGTGGCATTGGTACAAGATGAATGCTACTTTTCTGCACATCTACAGTACAAGCTCTGATACTACACAATTTGCTGTCCTTCACCATAGATGTGCACTTGTGTGCATTACAAAATCCCACCCACAAATAAAGTTTGACCTGATATATGCATCTAGATACTCTACAGAAACCAGGATAACTGCTACATTATTAAATTGATGTGAACTGGGGCTTATCTGGACACTCCTCACCTGTTGTCTGGGTGCCACCCACCTACACGACTTGTGTGTGTTGGCTATGCTGGTGTGTGGTGGCTGCCCTAAGTTTGGCAAGGAGCCCCTCCATTGGTGTAAGTGGGGCCTGCATAGCAAAACCTCCACTTGTGGTGGAATGGTCCCTGGTCACGGCACCAGCCCTTTGCTGGGCATGGCATATCAAGTCAGTCGACCGATGCCTGACCTGATCATATGTGCATCCATGGTGGCCAAAGTTGTTTGCTCTGTGGGCAAGCTCATCCCACATGGCAGTCCACCCCCACAGATTCTGTTGACCATGGCCAGACATCACCCCATGGTGGTTGATTATCATCTCGGTGATGGACGCAGTTTTAGCTGCAGTGTACGCTGGCTGCCTTGCACACTGCATGTCATCTGGAAGACATAAACAGGGAAACACATCACAGGACCTCATACACTGGTCAAAATTATTTACATAACCTACTCAAAAAAATTGACTAGCTTTAGCCACCACTTATGACCACATCATACCCCTGTCATCTATCTGCATAGTATGAGCTTACATTACACTCCTGGTCCTGATGTGTCATGTACCCCCAATGAGGGCCAGTAAATTGCATAATCCACCATTCATCATTCACATTTAAGTAAAGGGATGACAGTGGCCATCTTCCTTGCAGATGGGATGTCAGTGGTGCTCAGGCTTCGCTTGCATACAGTGTGTAATGGAGCTGGGGCCATATGCCTGTGTTCATGTAGGATGCAGACAGGGATGTTATCAGCTCCCATGGAGACTTACATTTGTTGCCTTTGACTAGGCATTATAGACCTGCTCCCTGATGATGAGGGGAGGGGTGCAGGTGCTGTGTATATCCACTTATACTGATGGTGGGATGGGAGGGTGATGTTTTCCCTTAACCTGTCTGCAGCGGGTTGGCTATAGCTATGCTTTATGTGTATGTGGTGTGATTGACCACCAGTACAGGGTGGGTTGGGTTGTTGCCTCTGAGACTGAAGATGTGTGAAGAAGGCCTTGTGATTTGCCTTGGTGGATGCGTCTAATATGCACTCATAGTTAGCCTTACAGTAATTCACCTGTGACCTCATATGCTTATTCAGACACAGGTTTACTTGCTTCCAAGTTGGTGCCTGCTCCTACTTGGCCCTGTACAGCCAATATAACAACCGATTATGTGGTTTGTGTATTGCTGCTGTCCTGCAAAGGGGATTAGTCTACCTTGGTGGAGACAGGGTTTATGAGACATGTATTGCTGAGTCCATACAGCTATGTAGGTGCTCATATAGGTGTTTGTATTGGAGATGGACACAAGGTCATAACACAGTTGGACAACTTTCCATTTTCAACCTGATAATCATGCTTATTCTAGTACCCATGTCTGTGTCAGGGCAATACAACAACCAGTAGCTATAGAAATTCATGTATGTTGGATGCACAGAAACTAAGATTACACACGTGTGAAACATGTACAGCTGATTTACCTGATGTTTTGCATCTCATGTCTGTTGTTTTGAGGCTTCCAGGTACACCTACTCATACATACATGTGCACAGGTAATACCTGATATACATTTCTGTTCTATGTCACTATGACACACTGTATTTACACTCTTGCTGCTCAGTCATACCTCTCAACCTGTTAGAGTAGGACATCTGGAGGACAACACATGTAAATGGGGGGGGCAATGGCCCCAAATTAGTGACACTTTATTAATATTGCTGTAACACACTTAAGTCAGTTAATAGCACAGTAGCCTTTGCACTCACAGAAATACCCTGGAGGATGTCTGACACTCATATGTATGCTGTCATGTTCTAATGTCAGTCTTCATAGATTTGCTAATGATTTTCCAGACATAATACAACTCTATGAGTAAATGACTACAAATATGAGGCACACATATGGTCAGTGTACATAACACTGAACAGTTGAATGGTATGAGCTCAGTATATCACATGCAGTTCAACAGACACATCTGCGACAGTAGTTTACTATGCACATACCCTGTATAGGTCTCTTAGATTTGTGAGACAAACATGTGTATTAAGTTGTATTCAAAAGTAACATATGGATATTTATGACATCCCACTAACTGGCTTAGCAGTCTCACAGTCAGCATTCTTCAATAGACACGCCAGTAGTAGTCATATGTGAGCCATCCTTTCCTAGCGTCAATCAGGGGCCTGAGCTGTGATCTATGTCACTGCAGACAGACCCAGATGTTATGTCCATAGGTGCTACTCAGCACTATATCAGTACAGCAAGTCTTTTTGAGACATATTTGTTTAACATCGTTCTTCCCATTATTGCATAACCCCTACTGCATTCCACTACATGCTTACTTGTTTAACATACTGTTTTTTCTTTCCAAGTACTGTTGGTTTCCATTTCCGTTTCTGTCTTTTGTCTCTCTCTCTCTCTCTCTCTCTCTCTCTCTCTCTCTGTCTACACATGTAGAGGTATAGACCTGTTTTGCATAGTCAGCAGCTTGCCTTTTGTAGTTAATGCTCATGAGCAGGTGATGGCCTGTGCACCAATCGGTGTCCCCCACTTGCTAATTTCATGCAGAGCAGCTGTGTTGTTATTTTAATAGCTAATGGCATGGCCAAAAACTCCTATAATTCAGTACTTCATGTGGGCGTTGCCCCTTTTCCTTGCCTGTGAGGTGGACATCATGGAGGTGTGTGGACAACAACATCACAGAGGGTAGTTGCAAATACTTCCTACAACAAGAAATGTGGAGACAGCCCAGCAAAATGGGGGAGACTTAGGAACAGAATGTAAATATAGCTGTTATACAGTTGGATTAATGCTAGTTTGACAGGGTTTGTGTGGACATGGATTTTCTGCATGATTTTAACTCTGACAGTGTTATGTGGGTGACATAACTCTTAAGTGTAGCGCTATTATCAGAATGGCCAGAGGTTCGACTCTTATGTTTGGTCTGTTCCTCAGATAGTTTTTGTCCTTGGTAAATCAGTAGAATACTCTGGGGATTGCAGTCAGTAAATGCTAACATCCATTTGTGTTTCTGACTTCATATCCCTCAGAAAAGATATGTTACAACAAACCCTGTAACACAAGCAACTTTTTCAGTTTATAACAGCGATATTTCACATATGCCCCTGTTTTTGGGCCACTGTCCTTCAATTATGTCAGGCTTTGTCCAGATGTCATACAGTAAGAGGTTGATAGTTATAGTATACCATTATTTAGTGCCTTCATTCTTGACATCATCCCAGTGATGTATCTACTCAAGTATTTCAGATATGTCCCTATGTTCATAGCTTTCTCCCCCCACTTTGTCAGGCTTGGTCCAAATTTGTTGCACTACGGGGTTCTGAGCATACCTGTCAACTGGCTGGATTGTTTCAGAATGTCCAGGTTTATTTCTCATATTTTCGGTCTGTTCCAAAAATTATTTGTATTTCTCTCGTAAATCACTGTGATGATCTGAGGATTTCTGTCAGTAAATGATGACATGCATTTCAATGTCAGACCTAATATCCTGCAGAAAATGTATGCTGAAACAAACCCTTTTACTCTTGCAACTGTCTATGTTTCTAATTGCAATATTTAAAGAATGTCCCTATGTTTGGCCCATTGTTCCCCCATTTTGACAGTCTTTGCTCAGATGTCTTGCACTAAGAGGTTTAGAGGTATGGTTCTGAGGTATGGCTGCACTATATGTTATGTATATATATATATATATATATATATATATATATATATATATATATATATATATATATATATCCTTAATATGTTTTTCATATATGTATCTCCATGCATATATATCTGTATATGTACATATACAAAACCTGAGTGATTCCACAGTGCTTTTTCCCTATTGTTGAATGACTCTACTGAATGATATGTTTGAAAAAGCATTCACAATTCCTACAGCTCAAACGATGTAGTGGTACATTGCTCTGACTGTAGTGTATGGGGTCCTGGGTTTGAGACTTGGCAGTGCTGATTATTTTGTTGCTAGGCAGAACAGTGGCTAATGGAGACAGAGTGATTAAATCAGTTTTTAGTTACTTTAAGTGGGTTTGCATGGGTTTGTAGACATTAAGTGATGCTAACATATGGTTAACCGCACAGATGCTTAACCCCTTTTGGCTTCATTTAGCATCACACAAACTCACTCCCACTTACACTCGTGCTAATTCCTTTAGAAAAAAGGAAAAGGGATTTTAAAGGAAAATGGTGAAAAAGGGACACACAGAGGGAAAAACAATATGAAAGGTAGCTATGGATGTACAGGAAGGGTGTAGGGGAGGCCCATAGCTGTCCATTTCTTATACAGCAACAGCTGTACATTTGTACAGAATTTGGAGGTGAATTTGGACACTCAAAGCCCAGAAAGAGAAGTGAGAACAACAGAAATGTGCTGTCAAGCCAATTGAACTAGATTGCATGTGTCCAGTGGACACCTGTGTGAAATAGACAGCTATGTATTGGGCGATAATTTTTTTGGGGGACAGATGCCCTTTTTTTGTTAAAGTGAGAGTGGGATGTTGGGGAAGGATTGTTGGTATGTCTGGGGAGGTAGGTTGGGTAGGGAGACAGACAACACAGACAAGATAGCAGACAGGCGCGTGTATGACACATGTGGGGAGTAAACACCTTAGACAGGGAGGGTGATTGGGAATCAGAGGCTCATGATCCCCCATATAGATATGGTGGGATTAACATCCTCAGCTACAGGCAATCATGACTGCACCTTCATAGCCCTGATGGTGGCTGTGCTGGGGGCTGGACAGGAGGGGCAGCCTGCTCTTCAAGATGCACCAGGCAGCCCTCCATCTGGTGCTGCTGACCACCCAACTCAGAGCAGATGACACTACACACCATACTCCAGAATTGATGGCGGATGATGGGCTCATCTCCGCACTCATGCCCAGCTAGTGCACGGCCTGCAAAAGATGAAGTTCCAGGGTGGGTCTCAGATGTGTTGGGGCCCAGTGCCATGGTCAGATGGGGCAGGACAGGAGGAGCCACAGGGATCAGCCTTCCCAAACGTGCTATGGTGTTGAATTTTCCAAGATATATTGGTCAGGCATGAAGAAAACATTTCAATATTAGTTTTAAAGGCATGCATGGGTGTTCAAATTGGGTCTATATTATATCATCGAACGCTTAAAAAAGCGAACGCTGATTAATCAACCTAATTTAAGCGAAAGCTTACAATCTCGAGCTGTCAGATTAGCGATTTTTTTTCCCAGGGAAAAAAATCGCTGATCCAAAACACATACACACAACACAAGCACACCAAACAAACAGAAATCCACACACATACACCTAAAATCTGATAACTAACCCTACTCTAAACTATGCACACACCACTAACTACCCACTTACCTTAACCCAAACCCTAACCCTAAGGTCCGTCACTATCGCACACTCACCTCACTCACTCCCTAACCCTAACTCACTTAAATCCACCCTAACCCTCATGTCCACTCAATCGCACACACACCTAACCTGAGCCCTAACCCTAACTCACCTAAATCACCCTAACACTCACATCCACACAATCACACACTTACCTGAATCCGGCCGGTAACTTTCCACCATAACACTGAAAATACCGAAGTAACAGAAACGGACAACCAAATTCTTTCCCTAGGAAAAAATTAGAGCTTCTGCTGCTTCGATATTTTGCAGTTTCATGAAAATAAGTTCAATCAATCAGCATTCTCTTTTTTAAGCATTCGAGGATATAATATAGACCCTTCAAATTAACCCAAAACAACAGATGTGAAATATTTGCATAGCAAACAGAGCACATGCATAACTGGAACAACAGTAAGCATTGTAACAGCATGCCAGTAACAATGATGGCAACAGGCTGACAAGAATGGTATTTGAACAAGGTATGTTAACATGCAACCAATTCATTATATGAAAAATAATGTAACACATGTCCCAACATTAGGTTTGATGAAAACATACCTGTAGTATATGAATAATAATTAGTGATGCAGATGAGGGGTGGGGGGAGAGAAGAAAAGTTCATTAACAACTGCACAGGCTGCTATTTTTACAACAGTACTGCTCAATACTCAAGAGGTCTGCCCTCACTTTACGCCTTTTCAGGCTTGTTGGCTGTTGGTGAAGCACCCACCAAGAGGAGAAAACGCTGAGAGAAGAAAGGAGCCACTTTTGAGATTTTAAGTATTTTTCCTCTGTTTATTTGCTAAGTTTTTCTGCATAGCCGCCTATTTTGAGCATTTTCTGGCTTGTTAAATTTGATTTCTGCATTAGTAACTGTATTTAGAGCACAACCTAGAGCTGTTTACTGAATTTCCTGTTTGCACTTATTTTTAAAATCGTTTTTTTTTCTCAAAACTTGCATTTTATCTGTCTTTGGCCTAGCACTCTTGTGTGGGGTCATTTACTGCACTGTTATAACTTGTTGATACTTGTGAACCTCTGCTATCTCTGAAAAAACAAAAAAATCTTGCTTTTTTCCCCACTTTTCTGAGATTTAAAAAAGTTCAGTTTCAGGCTTGCTGTTCTTGAACTGTTTGTAAGTTTCTGTGAGGCCATTTTTTGCTTGGGCTAAAGAGAAGTCTCTCTGTTGATCAGTGGCAGTGAAAAACATTGAGCAGCCTGCCTGCCCCTGTGGGAGTGGTTACTGACTTGAAACTGTAGTTTTATTGGCCATTTTGGGTCAATTCCAAAACTCCTTCATCTTCCTCTCTTAAAACCTGGTTGCCTCGTGGTTTTGGCATTTTTTCAGGCTTGTTGGCTGTTGGTGAAGCACCCACCAAGAGGAGAAAACGCTGAGAGAAGAAAGGAGCCACTTTTGAGATTTTAAGTATTTTTCCTCTGTTTATTTGCTAAGTTTTTCTGCATAGCCGCCTATTTTGTGCATTTTCTGGCTTGTTAAATTTGATTTCTGCATTAGTAACTGTATTTAGAGCACAACCTAGAGCTGTTTACTGAATTTCCTGTTTGCACTTATCTTTACAATTGTTTTTTTCTCAAAACTTGCATTTTATCTGTCTTTGGCCTAGCACTCTTGTGTGGGGTCATTTACTGCACTGTTTTAACTTGTTGATACTTGTGAACCTCTGCTATCTCTGAAAAAACAAAAAAAAATCTTGCTTTTTTCCCACTTTTCTGAGATTTAAAAAAGTTCAGTTACAGGCTTGCTGTCCTTGAACTGTTTGTAAGTTTCTGTGAGGCCATTCTTGCTTGGGCTAAAGGGAAGTCTCTCTGTTGATCAGTGGCAGTGAAAAACATTGAGCAGCCTGCCTGCCCCTGTGGGAGTGGTTACTGACTTGAAACTGTAGTTTTATTGGCCATTTTGGGTCAATTCCAAAACTCCTTCATCTTCCTCTCTTAAAACCTGGTTGCCTCATGGTTTTGGCATCTTTTCAGGCTTGTTGGCTGTTGGTGAAGCACCCACCAAGAGGAGAAAATGCTGAGAGAAGAAAGGAGCCACTTTTGTGATTTTAAGTATTATTCCTCTTTTTATTTGCTAAGTTTTTCTGCATAGCCGCCTATTTTGAGCATTTTCTGGCTGTTAAATTTAATTTCTGCATTAGTAACTGTATTTAGAGCACAACCTAGAGCTGTTTACTGAATTTCCTGTTTCCACTTATTTTTAAAATCGTTTTTTTTCTCAAAACTTGCATTTTATCTGTTTTTGGCCTAGCACTCTTGTGTGGGGTCATTTACTGCACTGTTATAACTTGTTGATACTTGTGAACCTCTGCTATCTCTGAAAAAACAAAAAAACAAAAACAATCTTGCTTTTTTCCCACTTTTCTGAGATTTAAAAAAGTTCAGTTTCAGGCTTGCTGTTCTTGAACTGTTTGTAAGTTTCTGTGAGGCCATTTTTTACTTGGGCTAAAGGGAAGTCTCTCTGTTGATCAGTGGCAGTGAAAAACATTGAGCAGCCTGCCTGCCCCTGTGGGAGTGGTTACCGACTTGAAACTGTAGTTTTATTGGCCATTCTGGGTCAATTCCAAAACTCCTTCATCTTCCTCTCTTAAAACCTGGTTGCCTCATGGTTTTGGCATCTTTTCAGGCTTGTTGTCTGTTGAAGCACCCACCAAGAGGAGAAAACGCTGAGAGAAGAAAGGAGCCACTTTTGAGATTTTAAGTATTTTTTCTCTGTTTATTTGCTAAGTTTTTCTGCATAGCCATCTATTTTGAGCATTTTCTGGCTTGTTAAATTTGATTTCTGCATTAGTAACTGTATTTAGAGCACAACCTAGAGCTGTTTACTGAATTTCCTGTTTGCAATTATTTTTAAAATCGTTTTTTTCTCAAAACTTGCATTTTATCTGTCTTTGGCCTAGCACTCTTGTGTGGGGTCATTTACTGCACTGTTATAACTTGTTGATACTTGTGAACCTCTGCTATCTCTGAATAAACAAACAAAAAAAAATTCTTGCTTTTTCCCACTTTTCTGAGATTTAAAAAAGTTCAGTTACAGGCTTGCTGTTCTTGAACTGTTTGTAAGTTTCTGTGAGGCCATTTTTTGCTTGGGCTAAAGGGAAGTCTCTCTGTTGATTAGTGGCAGTGAAAAACATTGAGCAGCCTGCCTGCCCCTGTGGGAGTGGTTACTGACTTGAAACTGTAGTTTTATTGGCCATTTTGGGTCAATTCCAAAACTCCTTCATCTTCCTCTCTTAAAACCCTCTTTTGTGCGGTTTTGCACGGTTTTGTGCATAGCGCAACAGCGGGCAGCGCCGCCTAATTGGGTTTAAACTATTCCTGGCTTCACAAAGTCTGCTCTTCACTTTTTCCCTTAGAACTGCTCTATCTCTCAATTTAAACACCATATTCTCATTCTAAGGCCCTTCACTGGTCCAGTTAAGTAATCCTACAAGTTAGCACTATTAAACCATAAGCACTACTTACTCTTATACTCTCTACGATTACCCTGTCCTCTATTGGTCCGTCTTAAATTTAGTTTCCCTATTACTCTAGCATGTCCAAAGGTCAGTCAATGGTTTCCTCTCCAGTCCAGCTGGTGAATCTGGGAATTTTGAGGCAATGTTACAACTGTCTCATGTACACGAACAACCCTCTCCTCCTCCAAACAGGTTCAAATATATGTGAGAGATGCAACTATTTAGCCAAACTGGAGGCTGAGCTCTCTCATCTCAAAACTGGTGTAACCAGTTAGGAGGAGAAGGTAACCTCACACAACACAATTCCAGTATCACATAGTCCCACAACATCAGCGAACCAAACACATAAATACACAAAAACATACTCAGAGCCTCTAAATAAAAAATCTACCAAAGCAACAGAGACCTCCAAAGCAGACATCCAAGCAAACGCTACCTCAAAACATAACACACACAACACATAACCCACAAAGTCAGTGTGCCAAGCAGCCACAGCCCTTAAGGCTGAATAACACACCTGATACTCTTGTTATAGGTGACTCTATTGTCAGACACACTGACGTCCTGCTCACCAGGCTGAATAAAGAGAAGATCACGGTGAGCTGCCTGTCAGGTGCTAGGATCCGACACATAACACAAGCACTCAGGTCACTCTAAAGCAAATACAAATATGACTCAGTCATTTTACATGCTGGTGTGAATGACCTGAGACGTACCTCCCTGGACTACATGAAAAGAGACATAGAGGAGCTCTCTGATCATGTAGCCCAGGTTGGTATGACCCTGACCTTGAGCAGCATCTTACCCTCACCTAGAATTATGCCACAGTACAAAGACAAAATGATCGATTTTAACAATTGGCTAAAATTTTGGTGTCATTCAAAGGGGATCCAGTGTCTGTCAGCCTGGGATGATATGCTCGACAAGCCACGTTGCTTCGCTAGGGATGGCTTGCACCTGTCACCACTGGGCTTTTGGATATTGGCAAAGGCTCTTGCCACCCCCATAGTGCCTTTTTAGGCAAGGCTCAAAAGTCAAACCCACCCCCATAGACAGTACAAGGAACAAGAAACTAAGGGTAATGCTGCTAAATGCCAGAAGTCTTAACCTCAAGATGCATGCACTCGAAGCTCTCCTCAGTATGGAGAACATCGATATCTGTGCAGTGACAGAAACCTGGTTCAAGGCTCCAAAGAGCACCCCAGCACTACCAGGCTATACCTCATATCATGCTTTTCGGCCCCAAAACCCGGACCAAACCACAAATGGAGGGGGAGTTTCCATATTTATCAAGGATATCCACACCTCCAGGTTAGTGGCATTGCACGAAGTATCGGAGACCATCGATGTGTAACTAACAGTGGGCAAGACTGCTTTTCAGTTTATAACATCTTACAGACCACCCTCTCAAAGTCAGGAATCCCACTCGGCTTTCCTGAAAACATTGGAGAACATGAAGATCTCTCCGAACACCATTCTATTGGGTGACTTCAACTACCCAAACATTGACTGGGAGCACTACTCAAGCCCCAGCACCTTAGCCCAAAGATTCCTGGAAATTATAAACTCAAATGCTATTGCACAACTAGTCACCACTCCCACAAGAGGGGACAACATAATAGACCTGATCATTACCAACATGGGGACTCTATGCTCCACACCAGAAGTATATCCCTCATTGGTAAGATCAGACCATAAATAAATTTCACTGGATGTCCACATCCCGACCCCACCCCCAGCCCAGAAAAACACAGTGAAAAACTTCTCAAAAGCGAACTTCTCACTTCTCAAAACTGAAGTGGAAACCTTCAAGGCCCCAGGGCCAGTGGAAACTATGGCCCAAACTGCAGAATCCTATATAAATGTATTCTACGGACATCTCCAGGAATGCATGGATCATGCTATCCCAAACAAAACCAAGACCCAATCATCCAAAGGCAGGCGTCCAGTCTGGTGAATCCCTGCCATAAATAAACTGTACAACAGAAGGAGGAAGCTACTACATTATAGAGCAAAATCCCTAATAGGGAAGGCATCTCTGATCAGTACTAGCAAAAAATTATGATCCCTCATAAAATCCTCCAAGGCCAGCTTCAAGAGAAAAATTGCACAGGACACCAAAGACAATCATAAGGCTTTTTTCAGTTATGTTAGAAACCTGGGATGCAACTCCCAGACTTGTTCTGAGTTGATTCTAAACGACAAAAAATACACTGAACCCACAGACATCGCCAATATCCTGGCAGACAGGTTCAGTGCAAACTTCTCCACCCCCCAAAAGAGCAAGTATTTATCCCGGCAGAGGGCTGCCTCCCAAACATCTCAGATGCTCAGGTGAAGGCTGCCCTCTCCAAAGCAAAAAACACTGCTTCCACGGGACCAGATGGCGTCCCAGGTTGCATCCTACATGAACTACAAGAGGAACTAAGCCCTCAAATAAAACAGCTATACAATCTCAGCCTCACTACAGGATATGTGCCCACAGAATGGCGTACAGCAACAGTGGTCCCACTCCACAAAGGTGGAGCCTCTACGGACCCTGGAAACTATCACCCCATAAGCCTGACTAGCTTAGTCTGCAAGGCTATGGAGAGGATCATCATGGAGCTAATAAACAAAGACATTGGGGACCTACAGACACTAGATCCTACCCAGTTCAGCTTTGTCAAGGGCAGATCCTGCCTTTTGAACCTGGTTGACTTCTTTGAAACAGTCACCAAAGCCATAGATGAAGGGAAGGTAGTCCACACAGCCTATCTGGGCCTTGCAAAGGCATTTGACACAATATCCCACTCCGGCATCATAGATAAGCTATCCAGCTTAAATGTAAACCCCTATGTCACAAGATGGGTCGCAAACTGGCTCAAAGACAGAACCCACAGAGTGAGAGTTGCTGGAGCCATGTCAGACTCGAAACCGGTCACAAGTGGCATCCCACAGGGTTCTGTCCTGGGACCACTCTTGTTCGGTATATACTTTTCTGAGGTACAGGCAAATGTGGGAGGACTATGGCTCACCAAGTTCGCAGATGACTGCAAACTGGGTGCCATAATCAACTCTCCAGCTGACACAAACATCCTTCATAAAGGTCTCACAGAGACAGATAACTGGTGCCAGCACCATGGTTTAAAAATAAAAGCCAAAAAATGTATAGTCATACCCTTTGGCAAAAACAATGTGCCCACAAATTACCACATAGGTGGAAACCCATTAATTACAGAGAAAGTTATTAGGGACCTGGGGACCCAAGTTGATAGCAATCTCTCCTTTGAAAACCACATTGCCAAAGTGGTTAGAAAGACCTTCTATATAGCCCACCTCATCACGAAAGGTTTCACATCTAGATCAAGAGAGGTAATCATGCCCCTTTATTCATCCCTCATCAGGCCCATCATAGAATACAATGCCCCTTTTGGGATGTACCTTACCCGACACCTGCAGCAATTAGAAAGACCCCAAAAGTATCTCACCAAGAGGATCAAGGGTCTCAAACAGATGCCATATGCTGCTCGTTTAAAAAAACTCCAGCTCTACTCAGTTGCATACCGCCTACTTTGAGGCGATCTATTCCTGACATACAAAGCTATGTCAAATCCAGAATTAATAGACATGCCCCACCTCAGTAAATCTAAATCCCTTAGAGCCACACGCTTGAGGGGACTTGAACCTCAGCACAGAAATAAATAGAACTTGCTGGAGGGACAGGTTCATAACCCAGAGGCTCCCTTCACTCTGGAATAGAATTCCAGTTCATGTGAGGCAGAGCACCTCACTGAATCTCTTCAAGAAGAATCTCGATAAGTGGATGGGGGATCGTAGGTTTGTCCCAGGGATTACTCCCGTGTTACTATTAGACAGAGGCACAGTAAACTAGACCTTAAAAAGGGCACAGTATACTCAAATTAAGGAGTGGCGTAAGCCATACAGAATCGGGCTAGGCTTATAATTGCCCCAGGGCAGATAGCCAAGTATGAACCTATGAACCTATGAACCTATCTACGTATGACCTACCTATGACATTCCCATATTTGTGAGGTGGGCCATGTAAATGGCCTTCTGTACAGTGGTGCCCACCCAGTGGGATACTTTCAGCCTGCTACCAACCTCATTGCACAAGTTGCCTCACACCTGATTGCATGATCAGTACATTATTACTGTCATACGTAGTGTGGATGACATCTGCCACAGCAGGGGTGAATGATGCCTCTCCTGGCATTCCATTTGCGGTAATGCTTCTTGTACCAGTCAGTAATTGGGTGAGTGCCTCTTGGGGGATAGCCACATCAGTAGGGGAATGTAAGGCAGTGGGCAGCTTGCAAGCATCTGTACACCTGGTCAGACACAGACCACTGCATTTGTCCTGCACCTCAGATACATATATCTCAAGCAGTAGAGCCCCCCGGACCAATCCTTGGGGTACACCATTTTGGATGGATCTACTATTAGTGGTAGGTTCTACTACCTTGACTGAGTGGCTACTATCATTGGGTGAGTTGGCTACCCATCTGATAACCTACAGGTTGGTGCCTAGCTGTGTAGGTGTATGTAACATGTCCACCTGGTGATTAGTGTGAGAGGGTTGGGCTAGGTGAAGCTAGTCATTGTTCACCATCTTCCCCTCAACCCTTTGTTTGTTGACCACTGCGGAGAAGTTTAACAGACCTAATCTCCCTTTGACAATGCCATGGTGTGTGGCCCCAGGCATTTCGATTTTGCCAATGTCCCTGTTTATAATGTCCTTGATATTGCTTTCCATGCCCTTGTGGAGCAACCTAATTAGGCTGATTTGCATAATATTGGCTGGTTGATGGATTGCTCTGCTTTTGTATATAGGGATGGCAGTGGCTGTCCTCTGTGCAGATGGGATGACACCGGAGAGCCCATCCCTGTGTTCATGTGGGATGCAGCCAGGGTTGGTATCATGCCTATGGAGACCTCTGTGTGTTGCCTTTGAGAGGGCATTATGGACCTGCTTCCTGGTGATGAGGGAAGGGGGGGCAGGTGATGTGCATGCACATATGTACCACTGGGGGGACAGGGGGTTGTGTTTACACTTCACCTGTCTGCATCCAGTTGCCTATATCTATGCCATATGTGCTTGTAGTGTTATTGACCACCACTACAAAGCAGATTTATGTGTTCCTCTGGAATTGCAGACACATGTGAGAAAGGCCTAGTGATTTGCCTTGGTGGATGTGCTGATTTGCACTCAAAGACAGACTTAGGGTACTGTGCCCTTATTTACTTGTGCAGACCAAGGTGACATTGCTTCCAATGAGGCACCTGTTCCTTCTTGTCCCATCCAGCAATTATTTCCACCTATTATGGTATTTGTGTATTGCTGCTATCCATCACAGGCGTTTACCCTACCCTGAGGTAGATGATGTCCTGTCAGGTACTGTTGAGTCCATACAGCTATGTAGGTGCCCACATAGTATTGTGGTGTGGGCCTGGACACTGCTGCTAGTTCCAACAAATGAGACGTTGGCTGTGCAGCTACTTCTACCTGTTCTGAGGGGATTTATAGTCATTTGTGTACAGTTTATTCTGTTTGACTCTGTAAAGTTGGGGATGGCAGGGGAGATGGTGACCTGAACAATGATCGCTATGTGGTCAGATATTACCAAGGGGGATGGTACTGTAGGAGTGCTATGGTGGCTACTCATGTTGCTTAGGACCAGGTTCATGAGATTCCCACCTGCTGTAGGAGTGTTGACCGGCTGATCCACTGCATTGCCATTGACAAAGCCAAGGAATCTATGTGCATTAATGTTCAGGTGGCATAGGTCAGGCACACTATGGTTGGGTATTTGAAGTCACCCAGGAGCAAGGTAGATGATTCAATCCTGACAGATTCTACCAGGTCCCAATAGGTGTTGTGGGGTGTCTATAGTCATGGTTGTAGGCCTGTAGCTTGCTATAATTTGAGTAGGTGTTTTGTCAACTGTTAACTGCACTCAGGATGTCACCCATGTGTCATTCTGTTTGGCCAGCCTGGAAGTGTTTATGTGTACGCTAATGTTCAATACTCCACCTCCTGTGGCTTTGCAGGCCTCTATTTGGGGTCTAAATGTATGATGGGATGAGTGGCCTGGCAGGTTTGTTGTGCTCTCCACAGCTAGAAAGCAGGTGTCATTGACTGCACAAATGTCAGCATCATACAGGACAAGGTATGCTTGCATTGACATGGGTTTCATGGTAAGAAACCTAACTCCTGTTCGAGCAAGACATCTGCACAAAGGCACACATCAGTGGTGGGCAAAGGTCAATAAATAGTGCCACTTTATGAATCTAGCTGAAACACACTTAGTTGCCAGCAAAGACGGTGTCACATTCACAGGTGTACTCTGCAGGATATGACATCTGACAATGAAATGTATGCTAATTTATGACTTCAGTCTTTAATGGGTTGCCAGTGATGTGCCAGATAATACACAACTGTCTGAGGCATTGACTACAAATATGATGCAGACATGTGGTCAGTCTGCAAAACTCTGGACAGTTGTCAGGTATGGGCTCAATATTTCGCATGCAGTTTAACACACACATCTACACCTGTCATGTAGTATGCACATACTCTATGTACATATTTTACATTTGTAAGACAAACATATGCATCAGACTAGCATTCACAAGTGACATATGAATAATTACAACATCCCAGGTAGTTGGCCCACCAGTGACACACTCAGTATTGGACAACAGAGACTCCATTCATAGTCATACATGAGCTGACCTTTGCTGGGGTGACTCAGGGGCCAGAGATGTGCTCCATGTCAATGCAGGCAGGGCAAGTGGAAATGGCCATAGGTGCTGGACAGCAACATGTGAGTCCATCAGTTCTTGTAGCAGCCTAGTGTTTAATATCCCATTTGACATCATTGCATCTCCCATTCTGCATTCTGTTACAAGCTTACATGATTGACATACCTGTTATAGTGCTCAGGAGTTCCCTCACAACAATGCAAACGGTTAGATTTCTGTAGTCACAGTCTGTCTTTGTGTAGATGGGTTGGGACCTGTGCTGTATAAGCAGAAGCTTGCCTTTTGTAGGTACTGCTCATGAGAAGGTTATGGCCCGTTCACCAATTGGTGTATCCCACTTGCTACTTGCATGTAGAGCAGCTGTGTTGTTTTTCCATTCGCCAGTGCCATAGCAACACAGTGCTATAATTACGGCCTTTATGTGTGCCTTGCCCCTTTTCCTTGCCTGTGTGGAGGACATTATGGAGGTGTGGGGGCTACGGATTAACAGACAGTAGGTGGGAATACCTCTCAGGAGAGGACGTGTGGAGACAGCCCAGCAACATGGGGAACAAATCTCCAGAAATGGGTAGAGATTGTAAGTCAGTAGTGCTGTTATACACATGGAGGGTTGCTAGTTAAACAGGGTTCATTTGGACATGCATTTTCTGCGTGACTTGACGTCTGACAGTGATATGTCTCTGACATACCTTTCAACTGTCCTGATGTCCACAGACTGCCCAGGGGTTTGCCTGTTATGTTTGGTCTGTACCTCAGACAATGTCTGTTTTTGTGGAAGCAGTAGGATAATGTGAGGATTGTAGTCAGTAAGTGTTGACAACCATTAGTGTTTCAGACAAATCCTTCAGGGATATTATGTTACAGCAAAGCCTGTGACACTGGCAACTGGTTCAGTTTGTAACACCATTATGTGAGATATGTCCCTTTTTTCTGGCTCCTTGTCCCCCAAGTATGTCCTGCTTTGTCTAGATGTCTTGCAGTAAGAGAGTCAGGTGTATGTGATATAATTATTTAGTGACTGCACTCAAAGTATCATCCCAGTGACTTAGCATACTCCTGGAAATGGTATGCAGCAGTGGCCATGAATATGGTCTCACACCCTAGACATTCTGTGGAAATCTGTACATATGAGAGTTATGTATATCTGGCCATTGTGAAGCGACTGCCAAGTCTGTGTATCAGTGTTGTGTGTAGATGTTTGTTTGGCTGAGTAGGGAGAGTAGCAGATGTGAGTGTTACAGATCCTTTTTCTATCTGACTGTGCATGCTGCTACAGCTGCTGATGGTCTATCAGGTGTGTATGTTTGCAGGGGCAGACTGAGAAATGTCCTGTAACATCTCAGGATTCCTAGTACACTGTGAGTTGGGCCAGTATATCTCAGTGTAGTGTGTGACTGGGAATCAGGATATGTTCATTCAAACAGTAGTTCTACTCTAGAGTTCATTTGGAGTACTGATATGTTGCTGTGACTCTGGTGCAAATGATTCCCTACATTTCCATTCCTGTAGTGTATGATATATTTGGATATACATGGGTAATTGCCCAGAGCTGATTTGGGTTAGTTTTTTATTGGTCTTACTGTGGTTCAGAAAGTGCTAGGTGACATGGTTGGTGGCTGTTATAGGTTTTTCCATTCTGTTACATGACTGCGGTCATACCTCTCCACTGTCCAGATGTCTAGACACTGTCCAGATGTGTGGCTCATATGTTTTGCCTATTGGCCACAACAGTTTGGGGTTTCTGAGAAATCACTGGGATGATGTGAGCATTGACATCAGTAAATAATGACATTTATTTGTGTTTCAGACCTGGAATCTATCTGGCATTGTATGTTAAAGCAAACCATGCCACTCTAGTAGACCTCTATGCATATGACAACCATATTTCAAAGATGTCCCAGGTTGGGCCCAGACATGCTGGGGCCCGGTGCCATGGCCAGATGAGGTAGGACAGGCAGATCCACCAGGTTCTGCCTTCCCAAATGTGCTATGGTGTTGAGGTTTTAAAAACCATGTTGGCTAGTCATGAACAAAACATTTCAGGATTAGTTTTAACAACATGCATGGGTGTTCCGATTAACCCCATAAATCAGATTTGAAACAGTTGCATAGCAAAACAAACACATGCATAAATGGAACAACATTATGCATTGTAACAGCATGCCAGTAAAATTGATGGCAACAGGCCACCAACAATGGTATTTGAACAAGGTATGTTAACATGCAACCAATCAAATATATAAACAATAATAGAACACAAGTCCCAACATTATGTTTGGAGAAAAACATACCCATAGTATATGACTTATATTATTGATCCAGATGAGTAGTGGGGGAAGAGACAAAAAGTCCATTAACAACTGTTTATGCTTCTATTTTCCACAACAGTACTGCTCAATACTCTGTGGGTCTCCCCTCACTTTTTATCTACCTATGGCCCATAGTTTCTGTAGCACAAACATACCTATTAAACTGTCAGCCAGGAATGGTATAGAGAAAACTTTGACAAATCTGAGTACATGACTAGGGGGGACTCGTACATGTCAGGGTTACATATCTGGTACAGGAGAGGTACCCTGAACTGCTGTTATGTGAGTGTGCTACTAGCATACTTCAACTGGTTTCCTATCTGTTTACAGGGTTATTGGCAGGAGTGACCAATAGCCATGGCAGCATGACACTTGAGAGACATGTATTGGGAAGAGTGCATGTTGTATGCACCTATCCTGGTGTCATTTGCAGGCATGTGGTGGAACAGTTGAACAGTTCTACACAGTTTATTAGTATACCCTTCACACAGCTACTACCAACATTTCTTTACCTGTAAAACTGGTGGAGAAAGTATCTGTTAACACTACCTGACTGTGTTTACATTTATTCCTGATTCCCTGTGTGTAGATATGTACACATCTTAGTACCACTCCTTGGATTCGAACCATGTCTGGGTGTGCAAAATTAACAACTAAGCTATTTCTCATCACAATGAACTACTGCATAACTGCTGCTTCTTGTTTCACTGGTGTCTGCCTCATAATCTCTTGGTTAGACAGTCTGAACTTGTAATCCTGTGATGCATGCATGACAGATAATTATTGTACTGTGCATTCATCCTTTGGATTACTGCAATCTGGAAAGTAAAAGTTAACACAAGGCAATGCTGGACGGAACACACTTTGAAGCTTTACACATTACTATTCAGGGTTCAGAGTTTAGTGCAGTATATATTTCACATTTCAGTTATATTTTGTTTTACAGCTCTGCCATCTATAGTTTTTCTTAACAGTTGGTTCACAGAACAAGCTCAGTTAATGTATGCTGTCACAGCCATATTTCCTGTGAAGAAGCTGTATGCATTCTATTTGTCTACAACAACATATCAGAATAAACACAACAGTTTTTTTGTAGGGATCTTTATTACTCATCAGTATTAGTCAGTCAAACTTTTTTATTTATTCAGTTAATACAGTAACAGTATACTTACTAGCAGTAAGCAATGTACTCCTTCTTAGCTATTTGCACACTATACTGCAAAATAGGTTTGCACTCACCAGCCTCTCAGCATAGCCTCAGCAGTCTGTTGGCATGGGCTTCTACATTACTAGCTCTCTCTGATGCAGCTGTAGGGGGAGACAAGCCAGCATCATCCATACCTGTCTATCACATTCTCAGGCTAGTATTTGCTACAAATTACTTGATAGTGATACTTACTTACTTACTACTGGAACATTCCGTGCCCATGCATCTTGGATCCACTGGGACAAGAGCACCCCCTTCCTCTGCTTTAGGTCAGCATAGTGGTGCAAAACCTGCTCACCAGTCAAGGGGACGCCAGTAACACTGGTGGGATCACGTGTGAGATGGTCTTAGGCCTCCGCTTTGTATCGTGAGCCCTGGTACTGTCCCTGCAGCAGTCTCTCCTCATGGTTTTCTTCAAGGAGTCCAGCCATGATCCTGGACTCCTGAATGCTCCAGCTTTGCACCCGAAAGTGCTCTCCTTCACCTACACCAACCATAGTACCTGCACAGATGAACTATAACAGATTCTGGCTATATTCCCACCTGCGCCATTTAAATAATATGATATTCCCACCCTTTGGTGTCATTGGACCATTTTCAACATGCTAAGCTCCACTAAGCAGTGTACAAATCCACTAAGCTGAGTTGAACAATGCTTAAAGGGGAAATTGCTGAGCACTGCTTAACAGTGCACAAATCCACTTAAATGAGCTACCTTCTGCTTAGCATTCACATCTAAGAGATGCTTAAATCTGGTAAGCATAGCTGAGCATTGCTAACCATTGCTCACTTTTCATTTTTAAAAAAATATCAGACTAATGTTTTATTTAGTAAGTGTATATAATTTGCTTTACATGACATCCCTCTATTTGCTTTCATTACATTAGCAAGGGGTGTGGCTACACTGTATGGGACACTTGTGTATACATGGGTGGTTTCACATGTTATATGCACTCACACTTCCATTTTGCACCAGCTACCCTGACTGACAAAAATCAATTACTACATACTTTAAGATGAAAATAATGATTTTGACACTGCTTTCCCATGTAAAAATAAATTTCCTGTCTTGGTACTCAAATCATGAATGCCTACACGTAAAGCCGGGACTCTAACCACTACACTGTCTCGGTTTGGGAATTTTAGCTATTTATTTTTATTTATATCCTCTGGGGTGTTTAAGCAATGCTGGGCAGAGTGCCATAATGTGCACACCCGCTCAGCTATGCTTAAACATGCCTTAGTATGGAAAAAAAATAATTTAACTATTTATGTCCTTGTTCAGCTTTGTTAGTCTAGGAGGTTGATGGGTATATGAGGCAGGCATCTAGGCATTCTGCAGACACCTGTACAGTTGAGGGGCTTGCCCATATGTCACTTTCACATGGCAGACATTTCTGTTTCAGTCTTCATACCCTGCAGGAAGTCCATGCTACTGCAAACCTTTTAGTCTGTCAGCTTTTGGGTTTGTCAGTGCACTTTGTATAATGTGTCCCTATTTATGTGCCTTTGTCCACCCATTATTTATGGCTTTGTACTGCTTTATTGCTATAGGAGGGTGAGAAGTATGCAGGGAAGGCATCTGGGAATTTTGCAGACAGCTGTACACTTAACAGCTATGGCCATATGGCGCTTTCACGTGGAAGACATTTCTGTTTGAATCTTCATACCCTGCAGGAAGACTGTGCTACTGCAAACCTTTTATTCTATCAGCTTGCAGGTTTGTCAGTGAGGTATTTTTGATGTTTCTCTATTTTTGTGCCTTTGTCCCCCCATTATTTATGGCTTTGTACTACTTTATTGCTCTAGGAGGGTGAAACTATGTGAGCCATGCATCTGGGCATTCTGCAGACACCTGTACAGTTGATGGCTATGGCTGTACTGTACTTTTACAATGCAAGTGGTGTGTGACAAAACCTGTCACACACCCCCTGCATTTCCTTCATGATCTGCTGGCTATTTCAGTGTCTGTGGACACTGACATGAGCTATTTTACACTGACAGCACTTGCAAAGTGCCGTAGGGCACTTTAACAATGCAGAGGGTGTGTGACAGAACCTGTCACACACCCCTGCATTTTCATAATGATCTGCTGGCTATTTCAGTGTCTGTGGACACTGACATAAGCTATTGTATTAGCTGTCAGTGTCCACGGACACTGACAACACTTGCAAAGTGCCGTACGGCACTTTTACAATGCAGGGTGTGTGTGACAGAACCTGTCACACACCCCCCTGCATTGTTTCTTGCTCCTCTAGCTATTTCAGTATTTGCAGACACTGATATACTCATTTTAATTTCATTTCAATATCCACAGACACTGAAATACTTTTGAAAGTGCTGTGCAGCACTTTCTGAGTGCAGGGGGTGTGTTCAATGTCTGTGCACTACTTAAGCATGGCCCCTGCACTCGTTCACTGTTCATGGCTGTTTAGCCTTAACAGCAGCAAGCCTTCATGAATATGCAAGGCGCGCTGCTGTTAATGCTAATGCTACATGGACATGAACCACTCCATGCAGGAATAGCACTATTCCTGCACAGAGTTTATTGAATCCAGGGGAGAGTCTTTAGTGAATTGAATTGTGCTGAATTTTTTTTCATTGCTAGAAAAATAATGTGTATGTCTGGACAACATTAAATTATCTTACTGCTACAGCTGTAGACTGATTTAGTTCAGAATCAATCATTTTTCAAGTAAAGGTCCCAGCAGATAAGGACTTGAAAAAGACAGCATAGCATAGCAACATAATCTGAAAGAGCTTCCTAGAAAAGTCTGCTTATATCTGATTTTATACAAGGTGGAAAGAAATGAACCACAGCCTTCAATGGACTGGCCTAAAAGCGAGCTTGTTTCACAGCCAGTAATAAAATCTATCAGTCTCACAAAGAGTTAAAAACCCTCCTGCCATAGCTGCACAATAAATTAATTTATAAACAAATAATTATTCAAATGAGGACTACATAAAGCTAGGACACACATGCACCTAATGCTGTAGGCCATGTGTATTTTTGTATATTTTCCTGAGCATAAAGAACTGTTTTCACTATCATGACCACAAGGTAGTAAACTAAATGGTGATACCACAGTCACACATATTAAATGGGTGCTAAAAATAAAACACAACCTCACACACCTGGCGTTATCAATAAGTTAGCCAAAGTATTGCACATTTTAATGTTTTTCACTTTGACCACTATTTCCCTCCATGACTCCTTCCAAGCTGCTAGTCCTTCCCTCTCATTTGACTGTTCCATCAGTTCCCCTGCTACAGCTTGCCCCTTCCCACTCCTCCTCAGTGCTGTCTGGCATCCCATCACCTACACATACTTTGCCGCTACATCCAGCAACACAGATGTGCATCTATGCCAAAACAGGGTTGTGCCTGACTCTGGTGCTGCTTGCCTTTCAGACTGACTGCTGGAAAAAACACTTCAGTGAACCGGCACGGCATAAGTTAGATCTTGGCTCAGATCACTGAATGGTGATCATCCTAGACATTAATCAGCATTGCTAAGCATGAAATTACACCTCTTTTTGGTGAAATTTCTTAAGCAGGAGAGTGCTTTATATTACACTGCATGTGCAGCAATAATTGTGTTGAAAGCAACATGTTGCTGTAGTGTGCAGACAACATTAAAATGCAATGGCATATTGAATCATATACTCATGGCACAACACATCATGGAGTGTTATTCACTCTAAATGGAATAGTATTTATTTTAGATAACATTAGACCTTAAATTACTTAACTTTCCTATGCATTGAGTTATCCAATAGAAGGCAGGGCATTATTGCAGAATTGCCATTCACAGTAAAGCTATGAAGTACGAAAGTGTGATAAGAGACCTTGGGACATAGGTGGACAGTAGTCTCTCCTTTGATAATCACATCGCCACAGTTGTCAGGAAATCCTTCTACATGGCACACCTCATTACAAAAGTTTTCTCATCCAGAAAAAAAGAGGTCATTGTTCCTCTCTACTCATCACTCATTAGACCCATTATAGAGTACAACGCCCTTTTTGGTATGTACCTCACAAGACATCTGCAACAACTGGAAAGGCCGCAGAAATACCTCACAAGAGGATTACCGGCCTCAAACAGATGCCCTACGCAGACCGTCTCAAAAAACTCCAGCTTTTCTCCATCACATATTGCCTACTCAGAGGTGATCTCTGCCTAACATACAAAGCTATGTTAAACCCAGAGCTGTTGGACATGCTCCACTTAAAGAAATCCCAATCCCTCTGAGCTACCCACTGTAGGGACCTAAACCTTCTCACCACAATAAACAGAACATGCCGGAGGGATAGATTCCTGCCCCAGAGACTTCCCATACTCTGGAATAAACTACCTATCTATATCAAACAAAGCTCCTCATTAGCACTCTTCAAGAAAACTTTTGATGATTGGATGGGAAATAGGAAATTCACCCTGGGGATCACCTCTGTGACTCTGCTTGACAGTGGCACAGGAAAATAATTTTCTTGGGTGGCAAACGCCAGGGTACCTTTTTGGCTGGGCTTGTATAGGCCCCAGGGCCGGTAGCCTAGTATCTACCTATGAACCTATGAAGTATTATAAATTAAGACAACATAAGATGTACTCATCATATTTCGATGTTGTAGTTGCTACATGCTCAGTTCAACTAGCAGAATCTACAATCTTCGATGTTTAACACCCAGAATCAACCCTACAATTAATCAATGAATATGGAAGGCACAAATGCAAATAAAAGTAAACTTACCTGGACTTTTCTGGGTTCTACCCCAACACTTTACATTGCTTAACTGGAATGTTTGCTCTACCATTTGAAAATGAAGATTATGTGCACATAATGGCAGATTATATAAAAGGAAAACTTCAAGGACTTGTGTATGAAGACACTAATTATTAACAGTACAGAAGATATGTTGAGAAGGCCAGAAATAACAAAAGGAGAATTGATTAGTTTCTGTGTTCTGCATTCCTCTGGACAGATAGCAGGCTGATGTAGCATTACCTGGAGGTAGTATATTTGCCTTCATTATGCTGTAACATAAGGATGTGCTGTACTCTTCCAGTGATCAGAAAACTGCTGAAAGTTAAATGAGAGATGAGTTATGGGAGTATTCAGATAAAATAGTGGCAACCTACTGCAAGTATTTGGAAAATGAGGAGTGGTTGCCTGGAGCAGATGGGTAACACCTGATGAAAGTAATAGTCAAGGAGTTTCTGATGTTTCTTTTACCATGATTTAGTGGAACACACATACACACAGACCCATATATATGTGTATGTACACAGACAATATATATATATATATATATATATATATATATACACATACATATATATTTTTCTATTTGCCAAGAAACAGTTAACATCAATGAATATATTGATACTGCAGTACTAATGTACTGAATAATTACAGCAGTTACAAAATGGAAACTAACTAGTAGGCCTTTTCTTCTCATCTTGGCCATTACCAACAGACCAAATAATTTATTTAGTGTTGTGGCTCTGACCCTTATCTTAGGATAATTGTTCACTGATACTAATTCTTTCTCATAAAAACAGTTAAAAAAAACACATAAATATGGGCTTACCAAACCACTTTACCCTAATCATATAATGACTTCTCATTAGTATTAAAAAATGTGCATGGTGATTGGTCAGCCCAACCAGTGTGCAGTGTGCCCTTTGCAAAACAAGCATATACCAACAGAAAAAAGTCTGGCTGCTGAAGTGCCATTCAGAGTCCAGACTTTTCTACTGACCAAATAAAAGAAAAATCACACTCCTCCCAAATGTAATTTTTTATTTGATCTGCACAAAGCTTATACCATGTTAGCAACCCCAGCATATCTTACTGTATTGAGTCTTATAACCATTTATCCTTTCTCCCTATATAACCTTTTGAGATCCATTGCCCACAACTGTGTAATTTTTAATTAATCTAAAGTAACACCATTTGCCATAACTTTGATCTTCTAAAGTCAACTATATTATTGTTTCTCAAGTTTATCAAAGATTCTGACATCTTTGATCCATTTCTCACTAATCATTTGTTCAGTATCAATAACACCATATTTTGTCTAATATCTTTCTAAATGAAACTACAGAGTAAAAGTTATAATATTCTTTCATCTGATCCATCCATTTTTTTCTGGATTTCTCCGAGCTTCTTTCCTTGACCCCATTCACTTCTAACTTTTTTTTAATAATCCCACTCTAAACTTTGACCATACTAAACTACAGGTACTTCTACATGCAGATGGTACCATACTGTTGAGATCTAGAAGTTATTTGCTTACCATTGATAATCATTTACAAGATGGTTGAACATTCATTGTACAACAGAGTTATTCAAAATGCCAACACTTTAACTGTATAAAAATAAAGATAGGCTTACCTAAAGCTAGATCACTACACACTTTATCATAGTCAGGGTCATGGGATAGCTGCAACCTACACCTATACCCAACAGGCATGAGGCAGATAAACAGCCCTGCATGGGATGTTAATCCATTTATGGGTGAACAGTGAAGAACATTTTATCCCCATGGCCAGTGGTCACCTTAGGCTCAAAACCAATTTAAATGTTTGGAAGCTTACCACGGTGCAGCCCTTTTTCTCAGCCCATACATTCTTCAAGGTGAAAAGGTCAAACAAAGTAAGGTGCAAAATAGTATCTGACTATATCTCACTCAAAAATAAAAATTATGATTTTGATAAAAGATTATTCCTTTCCCAGGAAGGGTATGCATTTCCACTTTTTTACAGTCACAGCACAAACTGACACTTCATAGCTCTAAGTGCTTCAGAACAAAGCTGGATACTTCACAACACTCTTCTCACAGTTCATTGTGAACACTGCTTTATCATATAACTGCATTAGATGGATACCTGTGACATGTCATTGCAAAGACTGATTAGATAGCCACATGTCACTTGTCATTACAACGGTTGCTTAGATGGCTACCTGTTACATGCGACTGCAATGGCTAAACTTACACTATGTACACTATCATTAATGCATTTCACTTCTGCCTATAACTTTCACCTAGTGTTTATTCACACCATTAGTCTTTGCACATCGTCCTTAATGTATTACACCTCTACCTGTAGCTTTTACCTAGTATTTATTCACACCTTACTCTTTGTCCACTATCCTTAATGTCTTATACCATTCTGTGCGACTTTCACTCAGTGTTTATTCACACCCTTAGTCTTTGTACACTGTCCGTAATGTCTTGCACTTTTACCTTTAGCATTCACCTAGTGTTTATTCACACCCTTACTCCTTCTACACTGTCCTTAACGTCTTACACCTCTATCTCGAACCTTCACCTAGTGTATATTCAGACCGTTACTCTTTGTACACTGTCCTTAATGTCATCAGGTCTACCTGTAACATTCACCTAGTACTTATTCAGACCATTAATCTTTTGCACTATCCATAATGTCTTACACCTGTACCTGTAACTTTCACATAGTGTTTGTTTAAACACTTAATCTTTGTACACTAGCCATAGTGTCTTACACCTATACCTTTAACTTTCACACAGTGTTTATTCACCCCATTACTCTTTGTATACTGTCCTTAATATCTTACACCTCTACCTGTAACGTTTGCAAGTGTTAATTCACACCTATACGATTTGTGCACTGTCCTTAATGTCTTACAACTCTACCCTTACCTTTCACCTAGTGTTCCTTCACACCATTACGCATTGTTCTATATCCTTAATGTCTTACAACTTTACCTGTAACTTTTGCCTAGTCCTTATTCATACCCCTACTCTTTGTGTACTATCCTTAATTTCCTCTTATCTCTACCTTGTAATTTTCACCTAGTCTTTATTCACACCTTACTCTTTGTACACTGTCCTTAATGTCTTACGCATCTACAAATACATTTCACCATGGGGTTTATTCACACCTTAGTCTTTGTACACTACCCTTAAAGTCTTACACTTCCACCTGTAACATTCACCTAGTGTTAATTCTCACATATAATCATTGTGCTCTATCCTTAATATTTTACACATCTATGTTTAATATTTGCCCAGTGTTTATTCATAAACATACTCTTTGTACACTATACTTAATGTCTTACACCTCTACCTCTAACTTTCACCTAGGGTTTATTCACACTCTTGCACTTTGTACACTGTCCTTTATGTCTTACACTTTTACCTGTAACTTTTGCTTACTTTTAATTCACACCATTACCTTTGCACACTGTCATTAATGTCTCATACTTCTACCTGTAACTTTCATCTAGTGTTTATTCACTCCCTTACTCTTTGTACAAAGTCCTTAATGTCTTAAACCTCTACTTGTAACATTAACCTAGTGTCTGTTCACACTATTAAGCTTTGCAAACTATCCATAATATCTTATACCTCTAGATGTTACTATTACTAAGTGTTTTTTTCACATCTTTACTCCCTGTATATTGTATAAAATGTCTTACACCTCTACCTGTAGCTTTCATGTAGTGTTTATTCACAAGCTTGATCTTGGTACATTCTCCTTCATGATTTGCTCCTCTACCTATAACTTTCACTTAGTGTTAATTCCTACCCTTATTCATGGTAACTTTCATCTATTGTTTTTCACACCCTTACTTCATTCTACACTGCCTTACTGTTTTGCACTTTGGTCTGCTACTTTAACTTTGTGTTTTTCACACCATTACTCACTGTACTCCATCTATAATGTCTTATACCTCTGCATGTAATTTTAACTTAGAGTTAATTCACACCCTTAATCATTGTACATTGCCTTTAATGACTTAAACCACTACTTGCAACTTTCTTCTAGTGCTTATTCACAGCCTTAATCTTTGTACACAGCCCTTAATGTCTTATACCTGTACCTGCAACTTTCATACAGTGTTTGTTTACATCCTTAATTTTTGTACACTGTCTCTAATGTATTATAGCTCTGCCCTCATCTTTCACAGTGTTTATTCACACCCTTACTCTTTGCAAACTGTTTCTAATGTCTTACATGTGTACCTGTAACTTTCACCTAGTGTTTATCATTACCCTACTCTTTGTACACTATCCTTAATGTCTTACATCCTTACCTCTAACTTTTAGCTAGTCGTTATCCATACCCCTACTCTTTGTACTCTGTCCTTAATTTCATTTATTCTCTACCTGCAATGTTCACATAGTCTTTATTCACACCTTACTGTTTATACACTACCCTTAATGTCTTACACTTCCACCTGTAACATTCACCTAGTGTTAATTCACACCTATGATCATTGCACTTTATGGTTAATATCTTACACTTCTACCTATAACTTTCACATACTGCTTATTCACATCATTAATGTTTTACACTGTCCTTAATGTCTTACACCTCTACCTGTAACTTTTACCTAGTGGTTATTCAAACCACTGTTCATTGTACTATATCCTTAATGAGTTACATCTTTAACTATAAATTTCACCTAGTCATTATTCATAACCTTACTCTTTGTACACTACCCTTAATGTCTTACACTTACACTTGTAACATTCACCTAGTGTTAATTCACATCTCTACCTATAACATTCATCCAGTGTTTATTCTTAGCTATACTCTTTGTACACTATACTTAATGTCTTACACCTCTACCACTAACTTTCATCTAGGGTTTATTCACACCCTTACCCTTTGTACACTATCCTTAATGTCTTACACCTGTACCTGTAACTTATACCTAGTGTTTATTCACTCCCTTACTCTTTGTACAAAGTCCTTAACACCTCTACCTGTAACATTAACCTAGTGTTTGTAAACACTGTTAAACTTGGTACTCTGTCCATAATGTCTTATACCTCTAGATGCAACTGTCGCAAAGTGTTTATTCACATTATTACTCACTGTACATTGTCTAAAATCTCTTAAATTTCTACTTGTAGCTTTCATGTAGTGTTTATTCACACCATTGATCTTTCTACATTCTCCTTCATGTCTTGCACTTCTACCTATAACTTTCACCTAGTGTTAATTCCTATCCTTACTTATGTTACTCTACCCTTAATGTCTTACACCTCTACCTGTAACTTTCATCTACTGTTTTTCACACCCTTACTTCATTCTGCACTGCTCTTACTGTTTTGCACCTTGGTCTGCAACTTTCACTTTATGTTTTTCACACCATTACTCACTGTACTCAAATGTGCCTTCGTTGAAGGTTGGGCATCAGGCTGGAACCTCGGCACCATAAAAACCTACTGCCAATCATTAGCATACCAGAGTTCCGCTGTGGCGACCCCTAAGCTGGAAAAGCTGAAAGAAAAACAACAACAACTCACTGTACTCTAACTAGAGTGTCTTACATGTCTATAGGTAACTTTAACTTGGTGTTAATTCATACCCTCACTCTTTATACAATATTCTTTTTGTCTTGCACCTTTATCTGTAACTTTCATCTAGTGTTTACTCACACCCTTGCTCATGGTACACTATCCTTAATGTCTTACACCTGTACCTGTAACTTACACCTAGTCCTTAGTCACACCTTACTCTTTGTACACTATCCTTAATGTCTTACAACAACTCTACCTGTAACTTTCACATTGTGTTTGTTCACATCTCTCTATTTGTTCACTCTCCTTAATGTCTTCTATATCTTCCTTCTATTTTTGCCTAGTGTGTTTTCCCACCATTACTTATTTTACTCTGTCCTTAATATTTTACACATCTACCTATAACTTTCATCTACCACTTATTTATAACTTACTCTTTGCACACTATCCTTAATGTCTTAAACCTCAACATGTAACTTTAATCTAATACTTATACACATCCTTACTCTTTGCACACTGTCCTTATTTTTTTATTCTCTACCTGTATCGTTTAGTTAGTATTTACTCACACCTTTACTTTCAGCTCAGTCTCTTCCATGTCTTATACCACTACGTTTAACTTTCCCCTATTATTTATTCAAACATTTACTCATTGTACTTACTCTGTTCTTAATGTCTTACACCTTTACCTGTAACTATCACCTAGTGTTTATTCACACCTTACTCTATGAACACAATCTTTACTATCTTTCACCTCTAGCTGTAACTTTTACCTAGTATTTATTTACCTACCTTTATTTACTTACCTTACTTTATACACTGTCCATAATGTCTTAAACGTTACCTTTAACTTTCACTTAGTGTTTATGCAACCCATACTCTCTATGCACTGTCCATCATGTCTTACAACGCTACCTGTAACTTTCATTTAGTTTTTATTCATTCACATAGTGTTCATTCACACCCTTACTCTTTGTACACTAATGTTAATGTCTTGCACCTCTACAAATAACTTTCACCTGTTTGTTTTTCACACCCCTAATCTTTGTATGCAGTCCTTAATATCTTACATCTAGAGCTTTAACTTTCACCTAGTGTTTTCTTCACAACCTTACTTTTTCTACACTGTCTTTCATGTCTCACACCTCTACCAAAAACTTTCACCTAGTTTTATTCTGCCATTACTCTTTGGACATGGTCCATCATGTCTTACACCTTTACCTGTAACTTTCACCTACTGTTTATTCACATTATTAATCTTTGAACACTATCCTTATTGTCTTATACCTCTACCTGTTGCTTTTACCTAGTGTTTTTTTATATCCCTACTCTTTCAAAACTGTCCTGAATGCCCTTTTTCTCTACCTGTAACTTTCACTTACTGTTTATTCACACCATTACTCTTTGTACACTGTCCTTAATTTTTTTTATTCTCTACCAGTAACTTTTTATTAGTGTTTATTCACACCCTCAATCTTTGTACATTGTCATTAATGTTTTACAGCTCTACCTGTAAATTGTATCTAGTGTGTGTGTTCAACCCTTAATCTATGTACACTACCATTAATCTGTTGCACCTCTACTTGTAACTTCCACCTAGTGTTTATTCACACCCTTACTCTATGAAAACTGGCATTAAAGTCTTACACCTCTACATGTCATTTTCACCTAGTTTTTACTTACACCGTTACTCTTTGTAAACTGTTCTTAATTTTTTATTCTCTACATGTAACATTCACCTAGTGTTTTATTCACACCCTTACTGATTGTACTCTTTTCTTAAAGGCTTGCACCTTTACTTATATTGTCACCTAGTGTTTATTCACACCCTTACTCTATGTAAACTACCTTATCATGTTACATCTCTTCTGTAACTATCACCTAGTATTCATTCACACTCTTACTCTTTGTACACTGTCCTTAATGTGTTACATCTCTACCTGTAAGTTTAACCTTATGTTTATTAACACTTTCTCTTTGTACACTGCATTTAGTGTTGTACACCTTTACTTGTACCTTTCATCTAGTATTTATTCATACCCTTAGTCTTTGTACAGTACCTTGAATGTTCTGCACCTCTACTTGTGACTTTCACCTAGAGTTTATTCACACACTTAGTCTCTGTGCACTACTGTTATTGTCTTCACCTCTACCTGTGACTTTGACGTGCAGTTTACTCACACTTGTTTGCTTTATATATGGTCCTTAATATCTTACCCTATATCTGTAAGTTTGACCCAGTGATTATTCATGCACTAACTTTTTATACAATACCTTTAATGTCATACACCTCTACCAGTAACTTTCATCTATTTTTTTGTTCATACCCTTATTCTTTGAGCACTTTCCTTCATGTCTTACACCTCTACCTTTGTACACTATCCTTAATTTCTTGCATCTCTAACCATAACTTTCTCTTAGTGTTTATTCAAACCCTTAATCTTTGTATATTGTCATCAATATCTTACATCACTACCTTTAAGTTTCACCTTGTGTGTATTCAAACCCTTAATCTAAGTACACTATTGTTAATGTATTATACCTCTACCTGTAACTTTTACCCATACTCTTACCCCATGAACACTGTTGTTAACGTGTTACATCTCTATCTGCTATTTTCACATAGTTCTAATTGACACCCTTACTCTTTATAAACTGTCCTTAATTTTTTTATTCCCTTCATGTAATTTTTACCTAGTGTTTATTCATGCACTTACTGAATGTATTCTATACTTAAAGTCTTACACCTTTACCCATACCTTTCTCCTAGTGTTTATTCACACCATTACTCTCTTTACACTACCCTTATTGACTTTCTCTTCTACCTGTAACTAGCATCTAGTGTTCATTCACACTTTTACTCTTTCTACACTGTCCTTAATGTCTTACACCTCTACATTCAAGTTTATCTTAATGTTTATTAAACACTTACTCTCTGTACACTATCCTTATTGTCTTGCACCTTTACCTGTAACTTTCACTTAATGTTCATTCAAGCCCTTACTTTTTGTTCACTTTCCTTAATATCTTACACCTCTACCTGTAACTTTCACCTTGGATTTAATCACACCCTTACTATTTGTATAGTATTCTTATTATCTTGCACCTCTTCCTGTATCTTTCACCTAGTGGTTATTCACACCCTTAGTCTTTTTATGCTATTCTTAATTTCCTACAGCTTTACCATTAACTTTCTGTTCATTCACATTCTTAATCTTTGACCACTGTTCTTACTGTCTTTCACCTCTACCTATAGCTTTCACATAGTTTAATCTCACGCCAACTAATTCTAATCTATTCCTAATGTCTTAAACCTATACCTGTAACTTTCACTTATTGTTTATTCACACCCTTACAGTTTGTACACTTCCCTTGATTTATACTGTTCTTTACCTGTAACTTTCACCTAATGTTTGTTTACACCTTACTCCTTCTACACTGTCCTTAATATCTTACGCCTTTACCTGTAACTTTCACCTACCATTTTTCACACCCAAAATCTTTATACAATATCCTTAATGTCTTACACCTCTACCTGTAACTTTCACCCTGTGTTCATTCACACTCATATTCATAGTACTCTACCCTTTTATGTCTTACACATATATCTGTAAATCTACCTAGTGTTTATTCACTCCCTTAATCACTGTACTCTGTCCTTAATGTCTTCTACCTCTATGTGTCATTTTCATGTAGAGTTTAGTCACACACTTCCTCTTTCTACACTATCCTTAATATCTTACACCTCTGCCTTTACGTTTGTTAATTTACAGCATTATTCTTTATGCACTGTCCTTTATGCCTTTCACCTTTACCTGTAACTTTTACATAATGTTTATTTGCATCCTTACTCTTTTTACACTGTCCTTAATGTCTTACTTCTCCTCCTTTCACTTTCAGCTAGTGTTTATTCACACCCCTACTCTTTGTACACTGTCTTTAATGTCTTACAACACTATCTTTAACTCTTCACCTATTGCTTATTCACTCCCTTAGTCATTGTACTCTATCTTAATGTCTTACACCTTAAGCTGTACCTTTCACCTAGTCTTTATTCACACCCTTACTTTTTGTACACTGTCCTGAGTGTCCTGCACCTCTACATGCAGCTTTCACCTAGAGTTTATTCACACACTTACTAGCTGCGCACTATCCTTGTCTGCACCACTACCTGTGATTTTTACCTACAGTTTACTCACACTCTTACTCTTTTACACAGTTCATAATGTCTCACCCCTCTATCTAAGTTTAACCTAGTGATTATTCACACACTAACTATTTGTACAATGCCTTTAATGTCATACACCTCTACTAGTAACTTCCATCTAGCCTTTATTCATAACCTTATTCTTTGTGCACTTTCTTTCATATCTTACACCTCTAACTTTAACTTTCAACAAGTGTTTGTTTATCCCTTAATTTTTGCATATTATCCTTAATGTCTTCTGGCTCTAGCTGTAGCTTTCTAATAGTGCTTATTCAAACCCATAATCGTTGTACATTGTCATTAACATCCTACAGCATTACAAGTTCCACCTTGTGTGTATTCAAACCCTTAATATATGTTCACTATCATTAATACTTTCACCTCTACCTTTAACTTTCACCTAGTGTTTATTCACAGCCTTACTCTTTCTACACTATCCCAAATGTCTTGCTCCTCTACCTGTAAATTTTTCAGCCAGTGTTTATTCACACCCGTACACATTTTGCAGTGGTCCTATTATCTTATACCACTACCTGTAACGTTCTCCTAGTCTTTATTCACAGTCTTAATCAGTGTGCTCTGTCCTTCATGTCCTAGACTCTACCTCTAACTTTTAATTAGTCTTCATACATATCCTTAGTCATTGTATACTATCCTTAATTTCTTACACCTCTACCTTTACATTTAATCTATTGTACACTCTGTACACTGTCCTTAATATCTTGCAGCTTTACCTAACTTTCATCTAGTACTCTTTCTCTTTGTACTCTGCCATTAATGATTTACACCTCTACCTGTAACTTTAATCTACTCTTTATTTAAACCCTTACTCTTTCCATTGCACCTCTACCTGTAACCTTCACCTAAAGTTTGTTCACACCCAAAACCTTTATACAGTATCCTTAATGTCTTACTCCTGAAGTTGTAACTTTCACCCAGTGTTTATTCACACTCATACTTATTTTACTCTGCCCTTTTTATGTCTTACACATCTATGTGAAACTTTACCTAGTGTTTATTCACAACCTTATTCACTGTACACTGCCCTTAATGTCTTACACGTCTATATATAACTTTCACCTAGTGTTCAGTCGCACCCTTCATCTTTTACACTATCCTTAATGTCTGACACCTCTGCCTTTAACTTTAACCTATTGTTAATGTAAACTCCTACTATTTATGCACTGTCCTTAATGCCTTACACCCCTACGTGTAACATTCACCAAGTGTTTATTTAAACTTTTAATTTTGTACACTGCCCTTAATTTTTTATTATGTACCTATGACCTTCATCTAGTGTTTATTCTCACACTTTCCCCTTTTACACTGTCCTTAATGCCTTACATGTTTCTTTCATGTTCACCTAGTGTTTATTCAAACTCTTGCCCAATCCACTCTGTCATGAAAGTCTTACACCTTTATCTGTAACTTTCACCTAGTGTATATTCACAGCCTTACTCTTTGTATACTATGCTTAACCCAGCCACTAAGGATGCACAAGCCAGTGCATTTCTTTGTGCTAGTCCCAAGCCCGGATAAATGGGGAGGGTTGTGTCAGGAAGGGCATCCGGTGTAAAAGTTTGCCAAATGATATATGTGGATGACAGTACAATCTTACATACCAGATTGGTCGAGGCCCGGGTTAACAATGACCACCACCACTACTGTTAGCCAACAGGGTGCTGGCAGAAATTGGGCTACTGCTGGACGAAGCAAAAAGAGAAGACAAGGGGGAAGGCATGCCCAAAGGCAGGAAGAGAGGAGAAAGGTTAGGAGTGTGGTAGTGAGGGTAGGAACTTTGAATGCTGGCAGTATGACTGGTATATGAAGAGAGCTAGCTGATATGATGGACAGAAGTAAGGTTGATATATTGTGTGTGCAAGAGACCAGATGGAAGGGGAGTAAGGCTAGGTGTATCAGAGGTGGGTTCATATTGTTCTATCATGGTGTGGATGGGAGGAGAAATGAGGTGGGGGTTATCCTGATGGAATAGTATGCCAAGAGTGTTTTGGGGGTGAAAAGAGTGTCAGACAGAGTGATGTTTATGAAGCTGGAAATTGATGGTGTAATGATGAATGTTGTTAGTGCATATGCTCCACAAGTTGTGTGTGCGATAGATGAGAAAGAGTGAGTTGGATGAAGTGGTGATGACTGTACCCAAGTGTGAGAGAGTGGGTATTGGAGCAGATTTCAATAAGCATATTGGTGAAGGGAACAGAGGGGATGAGGAAGTGATGGGTAGGTATGGTGTTAAGCAAAGGAATGCAGAAGGTCAGATGGTAGTGGATTTTGCAAAAAGGATGGACATGGCTGTGGGGAATACATATTTTAACAAGAGGGAGGAGCATAGGGTGACATACAAGAGTGGAGGAAGATGCACACAGGTTGATTATATCCTATGCAGGAGGGCCAGTTTGAAGGAGATTGGGGACTGTAAAGTGGTGACAGGGGAAAGTGTAGTTAGGCAGCATAGAATGGTGGTCTGTAGGATGATGTTGGTGATCAAGAAGAGGAGGAGGAGTGTGAGGGCAGCACCAAGGATCAAATGGTGGAAACTGAAAAAGGGTGACATCTGGACAAAGGAAGGAGGACAAGGAGACCTGGTGGTGGAATGAGGAAGTACAGGAAGGTATACAGAGAAAGAGGTTGGCGAAGAAGAAGTGGGATTGTCTGAGAGATGAAGAAAGTAGACAGGAATATGGGTAAAACTGCCTTCCAGTTTATAGCCTGCTACAGACCACCCTCCCAAACCCAGGAACTCCACTCAGCCTTCCTGAGAACACTGGAAAATATGAAGGTCTCTCCAAACACCATTATATTGGGCGACTTCAACTACCCAAACATAGACTGGGAGCATTACTCTAGCTCCAACACCCTAGCCCAAAGGTTCCTAGAATTTATAAACTCAAATGCTATGGAACAACTTGTTACCACTCCCACAAGAGGGGAAAACATACTGGACCTGATCATCACCAACATGGGGACTCTATGCTCCAGACCAGAAGTGTATCACTCACTGGTAAGATCAGATCATAAACTAATCTCACTGGATATTCACATCCCGACCCCACCCCCTGCCCAGAAAACCACAGTGAAAAACTTCTCTAAAGCAAATTTCACACTCCTCAAAACCGAGGTGGAATCCTTCAAAGCCCCCAGGCCTGTGGAAAATATGGCCCAGACCGCAGAATCCTTTATAAATGCATTCTATGAACACCTTCAGGAATGCATGGATCATGCAATCCCAAATAAAACCAAGACCCAATCCTCCAAAGGCAGGCGTCCTGTCTGGTGGACCCCAGCCATAAACAAACTATACAATAGAAGGATGAAGCTACTACATGATAGAGCAAAATCCCAAAAAGGGAAGGCATCTCTGATCAGTATTAGCAAAAAACTACAGGCACTCATAAAATCGTCTAAGGCCAGCTTTGAGAGAAAAATTGCACAGGACACTAAGGATAATCACAAGGCTTTCTTTAGTTATGTTAGGAACCTGGGTGGGAATTCCCAGATATGCTCAGAATTAGTCCAAAATGACAAAAAAATACACCAAACCCACAGACATTGCCAACATCCTAGCTGACAGGTTCAGCACAAACTCCCCCCCCCCACCCAAAGGGCAAATACCTATCCCAGCAGAGTGCTGCCCCCCTGACATCTCAGATGCTCAGGTAAGAGCCGCCCTCTCCAAAGCAAAAAACACAGCATCAATGAGACCAGACGGTGTCCCGGGCTGCATCCTACATGAACTCCAAGAAGAGCTAAACCCAAACATAAAACTACTGTTCAATCTCAGCCTTACTACAGGATATGTACCCAAAGAGTGGCGTACAGGAACAGTGGTCCCTCTCCACAAAGGTGGTGCCTCAATGGATCCTGGAAACTATCGCCCCATAAGCCTGACTAGCTTGGTCTGCAAAGCTATGGAAAGGATCATCATGTACCTTATAAATAAAGATATTGGGGACCTACAGACACTGGATCCTACCCAGTTTGGCTTTGTTAAGGGCAGATCCTGCCTCTTAAACCTGGTCGATTTCTTTGAAACAGTCACCAAGGCCATTGACGAGGGGAAGGTGGTCCACACAGCCTACCAGGACCTTGCAAAAGCCTTTAATACAATACCCCACTCGGTCATTATAGATAAGCTCACCAGCTTAAATATAAACCCCTATGTCACTAGATGGGTTGCAAACTGGCTCAAGGACAGAACCCACATGGTTAGAATTGCTGGAGCCATGTCAGACTCCAAACCAGTTACAAGTGGCATCCCACAAGGCTCAGTCCTGGGACCTCTCTTGTTCGGTATATATTTCTCAGAGGTACAGGCCAACATGGAAGAACTGTGGCTGACCAAGTTCACAGATGACTGCAAACTGGGAGCCATAATCGACTCTCCAGCCGACACAAGCATCATCCAAAAGGGCCTCATAGAAACAGACAACTGGTGCCAGAGCCATGGCCTCAAGCTAAATGCCAAAAAGTGTATAGTCATCCCCTTTGGCAAAAACAAAGTGCCCACAAATTACCACATAAGTGGTAATCCATTAAATCTGGAAGAAGTAATTAGGGACCTGGGGACCCAAGTTGATAGCAATCTCTCATTTGACAACCACGTGGCCAAAGTGGTTAGAAAAACATTTTATATAGCCCACCTAATCATGAAGGGATTCACATCTAGATCAGGGGAGGTCATCGTACCTCTTTACTCATCCCTCATCAGGCCCATAATTGAGTATAATGCCCCTTTTGGGATGTACCTTACCAGACACCTGCAGCAACTGGAAAGACCCCAAAAGTACCTCACCAAGAGGATCAAAGGGCTCAAACAGATGTCATATGCTGTCCAGTTAAAGAAACTCCAGCTCTATTCAGTGGCATACCGCCTGCTCAGATGTGATCTGTGCCTGACGTATAAAGCCATGTCCAACCCGGAATTAATGGACATGCTGCACCTCAGAAAATCTAAATCCCATCGAGCTACATGCTCGAGAGACTTGAACCTCAGCACTGAAATAAATAGGACATGCTGGAGGGACAGATTGATAACCCAGAGGATCCCATCACTCTGGAATAAAATCCCAGTCTAGGTTAGGCAGAGTCCCTCATTGACTTTCTTCAAGAGGAATCTTGATGAGTGGATGGGTGATCGTAGGTTTACCCTGGGTATCATTTCTGTGTCACTGTTAGACAGAGGCACAGTATACTAACCTCGAAAAAGGGCATAGCAAAATTAATTTAAAATGGGTGGCGAAAGCCAAACACACTCTGGCTAGGCTTATAAATGCCCTGGGGCAGATAGCCTAGTATGAACCCATGAACCTATGAACCTATATAAGGCGATGAGGTGCATGGCAAAGAGAGAGGTGGCAAAGGCTAAGGATAAGGCGTATGAAGTGATATATGAAAGGTTGTACACTAAGGAGGGAGAAAAGAACCTGTACCAATTGACTAGATAGAGAGACCGAACTAGGAAAGATGTGCAGCAGGTAAGGGTGATAAAGGTAATAAGGGAAACGTACTTACAAGTGAGGAGATTGTGTTCAGCAGATGGAAAGAGTACTTTGAGGGGCTGATGAATGAAGAGAATGAGAGGGAGAGAAGGTTGGATGATGTGGGGATAGTGAATCAGGAAGTGCAACAGATTAGCAAGGAGGAAGTAAGGATAGCTTTGAAGAGGATGAAGAATGGAAAGGCTGTTGGTCCAGATGACATACCTGTGGAAGCATGGACATGTTTAGGTGAAATGGCAGTGGAGTTTTTAACCAGAGTGTTTAATGAAATTTTGGAAAAAGTGAGAGGATGCCTGAGGAGTGGAGAAAAAGTATTTTTGGTACCAATTTTTTTCTTAAGAATACGGGTGATGTGCAGAGCTGTAGTAACTACAGAGGGATAAAACTGATCAGTCACAGCATGAAGTTATGGGAAAGAGTAGTGGAAGCTAGGTTAAGAAGGGAGGTGATGATTAGTGACCAGCAGTATGGTTTCATGCCAGGAAAGAGCACTACAGATGCGATGTTTGCTCTGAGAGTGTTGATGGAGAAGTACAGAGAAGGTCAGAAGGAGTTGCATTGTGTCTTTGTGGACTTAGAGAAAGTATATGACAGGGTGCCCAGAAAGGAGTTGTGGTATTGTATGAGGAAGTCAGGAGTGGCAGAGAAGTATGTAAGAGTGGTACAGGGTATGTACAAGGGTAGTGTGACATCGGTGAGGTCTGCGGTGGGAGTGATGGATGCATTTAAGGTGGAGGTGGGATTACATCAAGGATCAGCTCTGAGCCCTTTCTTATTTGCAGTGGTGATGGACAGGTTGACAGATGAGATCAGACAGGAGTCCCCATGGACTATGATGTTTGCAGATGACATTGTGATCTGTAGTGAGAGTAGTGAGCAGGTTGAGGAGACAATGGAGAGGTGGAGATATGCTCTAGAGAGAAGAGGAATGAAGGTCAGCTGGACTAAGACAGAATATATGTGTGTGAATGAGAGGGAGGATAAAGGAATGGTGATGATGCAGGGAGTAGAGCTGGCAAATGTGGATGAGTTTAAATACTTGGGATCAACAGTTCAGAGTAATGGTGAGTGTGGAAGAGAGGTGAAGAAGAGAGTACAGGCAGGATGGAGTGGGTGGAGAAGAGTGTCAGGAGTAATTTGTGACAGACATGTACCAGTAAGAGTGAAAGGGAAGGTCTACGAGAGGGTAGTGAGACCAGCTATGTTATATTGGTTGGAGACAGTGGCATTGACAAAAAGGCAGGCGTCAGAGGTGGATGTGGCAGAGTTAAAGATGCTAAGATATGCACTGGGTGTGACGAGGGTAGACAGAATTAGGAATAAGTATATTAGAGGGTCAGCCTAGGTTGGACGGTTTGGAGACAAAGCCAGAGAGGCGAGATTACATTGGTTTGGACATGTGCTGAGGAGGGATGATCGGTATATTGGGAAAAGGATGCTAAGGATGAAGCTGCCAGGTAAGAGGAAAAGAGGAAGGCTTAAGTTAAGGTTTATGAATGTGGTGAGAGAAGACATGCAGGTGGTTGGTGTGATAGAGAAAGATGCAGAGGACAGGAAGAAATGGAAACAGGTGATCCACTGTGGTGACCCCTAATGGGAACAGCCAAAAGAAAAAAAGAAGACTCTTTGTGCACTACGCTTAATGACTGACATTTCTATATGTAACTTTCACCTTGTTTTTATTCAAACCATTCTCTTTGTAAAGTATGCTTAAAGTCTTACATGTCTACTTGTAACTTTTACTTTGTGTTTATTCACACCATTACTCATTGTACTCTATTCTTAATGTCTTGAACCTCTCCCTGTAGCTTTCACATTGTGTTTATTTCACCACTACTCTTTCTACACTGTCCTTATTGTGTTACACATCTACCTGTAACTTTCACATATTTTTTTGTTCACTCCCTTAATCTTTGCACACTGTCCTTAATTTTCTTATTTTCTACCCTTTGCATTCTGCAGGCATTCATTCATATCCTTACTATGTGTCTTGCATCGCTACCTTTAATTTTTTCCTAGTGTTTATCAACACTCTTAATTTTTGTTCATTTGCATTAGTGTTTTACACTCTACCTGTTAATTTCACTAGTGCTTATTCACACATTTTATCTTTGTACTCTATCCTTAAAGTCTTACACACCTACCAGCAACTTTCAACTAGTACTTAGTCATACAGATAATCTTTGAACATTGTCCTTATTTTTTATTATTCTCTACCTATAACTTCCACCTAATGTTTATTCACACCATTGCTCTTTGTACACTGTCCTTAATGACATAAACCTCTACTTTTACGTTTCACCTAGTGTCTGTTCACACCCTTACTCTCTGTACACTGTCCTTAATGTTTTGCTTTTGCATCTCTACATGTAACTTTCACCATTGTTTATTCACACCCTTAATCTTTGTATACTATCCTTAATGTCATATACCTCTACCTGCAACTTTTACCTAGTGGTTATTCACACCCTTACTGTATGCACACTGTTCTTAATGTCTTACAGCTGTACCTGTCACTTTCACCTAGGTTTGATTCACATCCTTACTCTCTGTAAACTGTTCTTAGTTTTTATTCACTATATGTAATTTCTATCTCATGTTTATTCATACCTTTACTCTTTTTACACAGTGCTTAATGTCATACACCTCTGCAATTAGCTTTCACCTAGTGGTTATTCACACTCATACTTTCTATGCACTAACCTTATTATCTTGAACCTCTTCTTGTATCTTTCACCTAGTGTTTTCATCAAAACCTTAATCTTTGTAAACTATCCCTCATGTCTTAAACCTCCACCTGTAACTTTCAGCTTGAGTTTATTTATGCCTTACTCATTATACACTATCCTTAGTGTCATACAACTCTACCTATAAAATTCACCTGTTGTTTATTCACACCTTACTTTATGAACACAATCTTTACGATCTTTCACCTCTAGTTGTAACTTTCGACTAATATATATTTGCAGACTTACTCTTTGTACACTGTCCTTAGTGTCTTAACCTTTACTTTAACTTTCACTTAGTGTTTATTCAAGCCTTACTCTCTGTACACTGTCCATCATGTCGTACTCCTCTACCTGTAACTTCCACCTAGTTTGTATTCACCTTGTTCTTTGTACACCATCATTCATGTATTACACTTTTAGCTGTACCATTCACATAGGGTTTATTCACACTCTTGATCTTTGTATACTAATATCAATGTCTTGCGCCTCTACATGTAACTTTCGTCTATTGTTTATAGACACACCCTAATATTTGTATGCAGTCCTTAATATCTTAAAACTGTAGCTGTAACTTTCAGTTTGTGCAATCTTTGCACACTAATATTAATGTCTTGCACCTCTAAATATAACTTTCATCTGTTGTTTATTTACATCCCTAATATTTGTATGCGGTCCTCAATGTCTTACACCTGTAGCTGTAACTTTCACTTAGTGTTTTTTTTTTCACAACCTTACTCTTTCTACACTCTTCTTACTGCCTCAAACCTCTACCTAAAACTTTCAGCTAGTTTTTATTCCACCATTAAATTTGTACACATAGCCTTAATGTCTTATACTGCTACCTGTAGTTGTCAGCTTGTGTTTAGTCGCACCCTTTTCTTTATACAGTACCCTTATTGTCTTGTGCCTCTTTCTGTAACTTTCACCTAGTGGTTATCCTTAGCCTTAGTCTTTTTTACACTATCCTTAAATTCTTAAAGATGTACCCGAAACTTTCTGTTTATTCACATTCTTAATCTTTGAACACTATCCTTATTGTCTTGCACCTCTAACTGTAGCTTTCTAATAGTTTATTCACACCAAATTCATTCTAATCTATTCCTAATGTCTTAAACCTCTACCTGTAACTTTCCTCTAAAGTTTATTCACACCCTTACAGTTTGCACACTTCTCTTGATTTCAGTTATTCTTTACCTGTAACTTTCACCTACCGTTTTACACCTTACTCTTTAAATAGTATGCTTAATGTCTTAGACCTCTACCTGTAACTTTCAACTAGGATTTTCACACCATTACTCTTTGTATAGTGTCCGCATTATCTGACACCACTACCTGCAACTTTCACCTAGTCTTTATTCACAGCCTTAATCATTGTACCCTTTCCTTTGTGCCTTACACTCTACCTCAACTTTCAACCAGTCTTTATGCATACCCTTAGTCTTTGTACACTGTTCTTAATGTCTTACACCTCTACCTTTAGCTTGCATTTTCTATACTGTCCTCACTGTTTTTCAGCTTTACCTGTAACTTTCACTTACCTAGTGTTTAGTCACATTCTTTCTCTTGGTGCACTGCCATTAATGTCTTACACCTATACCTGTAACTTTAATCTACTGTTTATTTAAACCCTTACCTTTTCTACACTGTCCTTAATGTCTTACACCTATACCTGTAACTTTCACCTGCTGCTTGTTCGCACACAAAACCTTCATACAATATCCTTAATGCCCTATACCTGTAGCTGCAACTTTCAGCCATGTTTATTTACACTCATACTCGTATCATTTGTATGTCTTACAAATCTATCTGTAACTTTACCTATTGCTTATTTACAATCTTAATCACTGTGCTCTGTCCCTAATGTTTTACATATTGGGAAGGTTGTCATAATGGTTAAGGCATTTACCTTAACAACACAAGGTGTGCCATTTGATTCTCACATGGAGTAAATGACCAGGTTTAAAATGTCCCAAAAGGGCAGTTAGCCTAGTACTAACCTATGAATCTATATGTAACCTTCACCTAGTGTTTAGTCATGCTTCTTCTCTGTACACTATCCCTAATGTCTTGCACCTCTGCCTTTAATTTTAAACTATTGTTAATTTATACCCTTACTCTTTATGCATTCTTCTAAGTATCTTACACCACTACCTGTAATTTTCAACTAGTGTTTATTTTCATCCTTATTCTTTGTACATAGTCTTTAATTTCTTATTCTTTATCTGTAACCTTCATCTGGTATTTATTTATACCCTTATTCTTTTCACACTGCCCTTAACGTCTTACACCTCTACCTTTCACTTTCACCTAGTGTTATTCAAACCCTTACTCAATCTGCTCTCTCCTTAAAGTCTTGCACATTTATCTGTAACTTTCACCTAGTGTTTACACACACTATTTTCTTTGTACAGTATGCTTAATGCCTTACACCTCTACCTGTAGCTTTCACCTTGTGTTTATTCCACTCTTACTCTTTGCACACTGTCCTTAATTGTTTTATTCCCTACCCATAACTTTCTCTGGACATTCATTCACATCCTTACTATGTGTACACTGCCCTTAATATCTCACACCTATACCATTGACTTTCATCTGGTGTTTATTCACATCATTACTTGTATACCACCCTTAATCTCTTGTGCATCTACCTGTAACTTTCACCTAGTGTTTTTATCACAACCTTACTCTTTGTACACTATCTTTTATGTCTCACACCTCCACCTGTAACTTTCAGCTTGTGTTTATTCATGCTTTACTCTTCATACAATATCGTTAGTGTCTTACAAGTCTATGTATAAAATTCACTTAGTGTTTACTTACACCTTACTCTATGAACACAATCTTTATTATCTTACACCTCTAGGTGTAACTTTCCTCTAGTATTTATTTACAACCTTACTCTTTGTATGCTGTTCTTAATGTGTTAACCTTTACCTTTAACATTCACCTAGTTTTTATTAAACCCTTACTCTCTCTGTATTGTCCATCATGTCTTACACCTCTACCTGCAACTTTCACCTAGTTTTTTTCCACCCTTACTCTTTGTACACTATCTTTTATGTCTTACACCTTTACCTGTGCCATTCACAATGTTTCTTCACACTCATACTCTTTATACACCATCCTTTATGTCTTACACCTTTACCTGTGCCATTCAGATAGTGTTTCTTCACACTCATACTCTTTGTACACCATCCTTTATGTCTTACACCTTTACCTGTGCCATTCAGATAGTGTTTCTTCACACTCATACTCTTTGTACACCATCCTTTATGTCTTACACCTTTACCTGTGCCATTCACATAGTGTTTCTTCACACTCATACTCTTTGTACACCATCCTTTATGTCTTACACCTTTACCTGTGCCATTCACATAGTGTTTCTTCACACTCATACTCTTCGTACACTAAGGTTAATGTTTCACACCTCTACATGTAACTTTCGCCTGTTGTTTATTCACACTCCTAATCTTTGTACACAGTGCTTAATGTCTTACACCTATAGCTGTAACTTTCACCTAGTGTTGTTTTCACAACCTTACTCTTTCTGTACTGTCCTTAATGTGTCACATCTCTACCTAAAACTTTCATCTATTTTTTTTCTTTCCATATTTACTCTTTGGATACTGTCCATCATGTGTCATACCTTTACCTGTAACTTTCACCTACAGTATATTCACACTCTTAATCTTTGAATACTGTCATTATGGTCTTATGCCTCTACCTGTACCTTTTACATACTATTTCTTCATACCCCTGCTCTTTGTACACTGTTCTTAATATCTTACCCCTTTACCAGTAACTTTCACCTATTGTTTATTCATACCCTTACTCTGTGCACTGCTCTTAATTTTTTTTATTCTCTATCTGTAACTTTCTTCTAGTGTTTATTTGCACTTTTAATCATTGTACTCTATCCTTAATGTCTTGAACCTCTGCCTGTAGCTTTCAGTTTGTGTTTATTCCACTCTTACTCTTTGCACATTGTCCTTAATTTTTTTATTCTCTACCCATAACTTTCTACAGGCATTCATTCACATCCTTAACATGTATACACTGTCCTTAATGTCTTACACCTATACCTTTAACTTTCATCTTTTGTTTAGTCTCACTATTACTCTTTGCACACTATCCTTAATATCTTGTGCCTCCACCTGTAACTTTCACCTAGTGTTTGTATCACAACCTTACTCTTTGTAAACTATCCTTTATGACTCACACCTCCACCTGTAACTTTAAGCTTGTGTTTATTCATGCTTTACTCTTCATACACTATCGTTAATGTCTTACAAGTCAATGTATAAAATTCACCTAGTGTTTATTCACACTTTACTCTATGAACACAATCTTTACTATCCTATATCACTAGCTGTAACTTTCAACTAGTATTTATTTACAACCTTAGTCTTTGTACGCTGTCCTTAATATCTTAAACTTTACCTTTAACGTTCACCTAGTGTTTATTCAGCCCTTACTCTCTGTGCACTATCCATGTCTTACACCTCTACCTGTAACTTTCACTTAGTTTCTATTTCACTTTTTACACCTTTACCTGTACCATTCATATAGTGTTTATTCACACCCTTACTGTTTGTACACTAACATTAATGTCTTGCAGCTATACATGTAACTTTTTACATATCGTTTTTCCACACCACTAATCTTTGTAGGCAGTCATTAATGTCTTAAACCTATAGCTGTAACTTTCACATAGTATTTCTTTCATAGCATTACTCTTTCTGCACTGTTCTTAATGTCTCATATCTATATCTAAAACTTTCAACTAATATTTTTCACCCTTACATTTCGGATACAATCCATCATGTCTTATACCTTTTCCTGTAACTTTCACCTACTGTTTATCCACATTTTTAATCTCTGAGCGCTATCCTTTTTATTTACATAGTATTTTTTCATGCCCCTACTGCGTGTACACTGTCATTAATGTCTTACTCTTCTACCTGTAACTTTCACCTAGTGTTTATTCACATCCTTAATCTTTGTACACTTTCCTTAATGTTTTACACCTCTAGCTGTAGCTTTCTACTTGTGTTTATTCTAACCCTTAACTCATTACATTGGAGTGACGCCTCCGGGTGCATCTGCAGTTAACTCCTACTGATGCCTCTAGGCATCAAATATTGCTTGTTCATTTTTACATCAATAGTTCCCAAATCATGCTATGTACAGTGTTTTAAAAGATTTCATCTTAAAGCTTACACAATGTCAAACTCAACTGCATTAATATTTGATCTCTGTCTAGTGCAGGTAAAGAGACAATAACTGTTGTTTTCATTATATTAATTTATAGCAATATAATTTTCACATTTTTAGAAATATCTCGACAGCCATGCAGCACAGACAGAACTCCTTAACCTCATATAAAAGCTGTCAGCTAGATGAATAAAATGCTACTGACAGTATGTGTGTAACTTGAGTGGTTGCTGAGATATTGTAAGTTGTTTATAAAATATTACAAACATAATAGTTACTGTATTTACTGTCACTTATAAAAATCAGTTTAAGACCTAGAACTTAAAGAATGCTACCTCTATACAACTAGTTTGTGCTGAAAGGTTTGACATTTGTACTTCCTTTATAACCCCTACGGTTCCAGAGATATAAACATTTGTTTGAAATGTGAGAACATAACTTGATTCTGCCAAAAGGCTTTAGGCTCTGCCCATTGGAAGTTACAGTGCAAACTTTGTGAGCTTCATTGGAGCAAATGAGTTAATCTTTGAACATAGTCATTAATGTTTTATGCTTTATTTGTAAGTTTCTTCTAGTGTGTGTAGTCAAACCCTTTATCAATGTACACTAACATTAACATCTTATACCTCTACCTGTAACATTCGCCTAGTGTTTATTCAATCTAGTCTCTATGAAGACTGTTGTTACTGTCTTACACCTCTGTCATTTCACCTAGCTTTTATTCACTCCCTTACTCATTGTAAACTGCCTTTGATGTTTTTATTCTGTATATGTAACTTTCACCTAATGTTTATTCATACCCTTACTAACTGTACTCTATCCTTAAGGTACTTTACTTGTAACTTTCACCCAGTGTTTATTCACACCCTTATTCTCTGTGAACTATCCTTATTGTCTTGCATGTCTACCTGTAACTACTAACTAGTGTTTATTCACACTCTTACTGTTTGTACACTGTCCTTAATGTCTTACTCCTCTACCTGTAAGTCTAACTTATACATTGTACTCAATGTCTTACACCTTTGCAACTTTCACCTGGTGTTTATTCACACCCTTACTCTTTGTACACTGTCCTTAATGCCTTGCACCTCTATCTCTAACTTTCACCAAGTATTTTATTCACACTCTTACCTTCTGTAAATTATCCTTATTGTCTTGCAACTCTACCTGTAACTTTCAGTTAATGTTCATTTACTGCCTTACTCTTTGTGCACTGCCCTTCTACCTGTAAATTTCACCTTGTATTTATTCACACCCTTACTGCTTGTACAGTACTCTGTTTGTCTTGCACCTCTACCTGTAACTTTCAACTAGTGGTTAGTCACATCCTTAGTTTGTGTTCACTATCCTTAATTTCGTACAGCTATACCTGTAGCTTTCCCCTAGTGTTTATTCACACCCTTATTCATTCTGTCTTCTTAATGTCTTAGTGTTTGTACATTTTCCTTGATGTCTCTTGTTGCCAGCCTGTAACTTTCACCCAATGTTTTTTACATCTTATTCTTTCCACAGTATCCTCAATGTCTTATACCTCAACCTGTAACTTTCACATAGTTTTCATTCATGCCATTACTCCTTGTTCACTCTTTTTAATTTCTTCACCTCTTCCTGCAACTTTCACCTTGTGTTCATACACCATCCTTAATGTTTTTCACCTCTACTTGTATCTTTCAGCTAGTGTTTATTCCTGCTTTAATTTTTGTATACTATACTTATTGTCTTTCAACTGGCTTTCACCTAGATTTTATTCATACCCTTACTGTTTGTACACTGACTTATTTTTTATTGTTTACTTTTAACTTTCACCTGGTGTTTATTCACTCCCTTACTCTTTGTATATGGTCTTAAAAGTATTACAGCTCTTCCTTTAACGTTCACCCACTGTTTATTCACAAGTTACTGTCTGTACACGATCCTTATTGTTTACACTGCTTCCTTTAGCTTTCATCTTGAGTTTATTCATACTGTTACTCTTTGTATGCTGTCATTAATATATTTTCACCCATTTTACCTAGTATATATTCAGATTCTTGCACTTTGTATGCTATCCTTAATGTCCTATACCTCTACTTTAAGTTTCATCTAGGGTTTAATCACACCATTACTTTTTCTACACTATACTTAATGTGTTGTACCTCTACCTGTAGCTTCCACCTAGTGTTTATTCATACCTTTACTATTTGTACACTGTCCTTAATGTCTTTACACCATCACTTGTAACTTTCGCCTATTGTTTAGTCACACTCTTACTCTTTGTATACTACTATGAATGTCTTACAACTCTACCTGTAACTTTCATCCAGTGTTTAATCACACCCTTACTTTGTGTATACTGACCTTATTTTTTTATTGCTATGTGTAACTTTCACCTAGTTTTTATGCACAGCCTTACTCTTTATACACTATCCTTATTGTCTTCCACCTCTACCTGTAACTTTCACCTAGTGTTTATTCACACCAATACTCTGTGCACTATCCTTAATGTCTGACGAGTCTACCTGTAAATTTAACCTACTTTTTATTCACACCCTTATACTTTACACGCTATCCTTAATTTCTTGCACCTCTAGCTGTAGCATTCAACTAGTTTTCATTCACATTCTTACTCTTTGTACATCATCCTTACTGTCTTATACTTCTAACTGTATCTTTCACATTTTGTTTAATCACACCCTTAGTCTTTGTACACTATCCTTAATGTCTTACACCTCTACCAGTTACTTTATCCTAGTATTTATTCACATCCTTCCTTCTGTACAGTGTCCAAAATATCTTACACCTCTACATGTAACTTTCCCTTAGTGTTTACTCACACCTTTACTCTTTTTACACTGTCCTTAATGACTTTTTCTCTGCCTGTAACTTTCACCTAGTCTTTATTCACATCCTTAATCTTTGTAGACAGTCCTTAATGTCTTACAGTGCTACCTGCAGCCTTCATATAGTGCTAGTTCAAATCTTAATATTTGTACACCATCCTTAATATCTTATACCTTTACCCGTAACTTTCACATAATGCTTATTTGCACCTAATTCTTTGTACAATATCTTTAATGTCTAACACCTCTACTTGAAAGTTTTACATATTTTTTTCCCAACCTTACTCTTTGTACACTATCCTTATTGTCTTGCACCTCTACCTATAACTTTCACCTAGTGTTTATTCATACCCATAGTCTTTGTGCACTATCCTTAACATCTTACACCTCAACCTGTATCTTTAAACTAGTTATTATTCACACTGTAAGTCTTTGTAAGCTAGCCTTAATTTTTTGCACTTCTAACTATAACTTTCACCTAGTTTCACATCCTTATTATTTGTCCACTATCCTTAATGTCTTTCACCTCAACCTGTAAATTTTCCTTCTGTTTATTCTCACCTTACACTTTCTATACTATCCTTAAGGTCTTACTATTCAACATGTAACTTTTATTTAGTTTTTATTCACACCCTTACTTTGTCTGCATTGTACGTAATGGCTTACATGTCTACTTGTAGCTTTCAGCTAGTATTTGCTGATGCACTCAGTCCTTGTACACTATCCTTAATTTCATACTCTTCAACCTTTGGATTTTAGTTAGTCTTTATTCAAACCCTCACTCTTTGTACATTGTCCTTAATGTCTTACACCCATACCTGTAACTTTCACCTAGGGTTTGTTCACACTCTTACTCATTGTACTCTATCTTTAATATCTTATACCTCTACCTGTAAGTCTACCCTAGTGCTGAACTCACTTTCTCTTTATGCACTATCCTTAATGTCTTACACCTCTACTTTTAACTTTCACCAAGTATTTATTCACACCCTTACTCTCTGTACACCATCCTTATTGTCTTACACCTCCACCCATAACTTTCAGTTAATGTTCATTCACTAAATTATTTTTTGCACACTATACTTAATGTCTTACACCTCTACCTGTAAATTTTACCTTCTGTTTATTCACACCCTTACTGTTTGTACAGTACTCTTGTTTGTCTTGCACCTCTGCCTGTAACTTCCAACTAGTGGTTAGTCACACCCTTACTCATTCTAATCTCTGCTTAATGCCTTAAACCTGTACCTGTAATGTTCATCTAATGTTTATTCACACCCTTAGTGTTTGTATACTTTCCTTGATGTCTCTTATTGTCCACCTGTAACTTTCACCTAATGTTTTACACCTTACTCCGTGCACAGTATTCTTAATGTCTTATACCTCAACCTGTAACTTGCACCTAGGTTTTATTCACACCATTACTTTTTCTTGGCTATCCTTAATTTCTTGTACCTCTTCCTGCAACTTTCACCTAGTGTTCATTCAAACCCTTACTCTTTTTACACCATCCTTAATGTCTTTCACCTCTACTTGTATTTTTACCTAGTGCTTATTCCCACCTTAATGTTTGTATACTATACGTATTGCCTTTCAACTTGACCTGTAACTTTCCCATAGATTTTTTTCATACCCTTACTGTTTGTGTACTTTCCTTAATGTCTTACACCACTACCTGTAACTTTCAGCTAGTGTTTGTTTACATACTCGGTCCTTGTACACTATCCTTAATTTTTACACCTCAACCTGTAACTTACATTTATTCTTTATTCATACCCTTACTGTTCATACAGAGACTTAAGTTTTTTTTTATTGTTTACCTTTAACTTTCACCTGGTGTTTATTCACTCCCTTACTCTTTGTATACTGTCTTAAATATATTACAGCTTTACCTTTAATTTTCACCCACTGTTTATTCTCAAGTTACTGTCTGTTGTTGTTGTGTCTTTCGGCTTTTTCCCAGTTAGGGGTCGCCACAGTTGAACTCCGGTCCGCTAATGATTGGTAGTTGATTTTTACATGCCAAGTTACCAGCCCTGATGCACAACCTTCAATGAAGGTACGCCCATTCACGCATGTCTCCACGCAGAAGACGCTCTAGCTGAGAATCGAACTGGACAGCGTCTGACTGTGAGGCGACAATGCTACCGCAGCACCACCACCGTGGATCACAAGCTACTGTCTGTACACTATCCTTATTGTTTGCACCTCTTCCTTTAATTTTTACCTTGCGTTTACTCATAGTCTTACTCTTTGTATGCTGTCCTTAATATCTTTCACCCCATGTGTAACTTTCACCTAGTATATATTCATATTCTTGCACTTTGTACGATATCCTTAATGTCCTATACCTGTATTTAAGTTTCATCTAGAGTTTAATCACACCATTACTTTTTGTACACTACCCTTACCTGTAGCTTCCACCCAGGGACGTTGGGAGGCATATGCACTGTACTGATTTCAGTACAACTTTTTTAGAAGGGGGGGTAGCTTTTTTGAAAAAAAAAGTACATATTTAAAGGGTGTTGGCTCCTTTAAGGAGCATAGGAAGTGCGCTCACATCATGTCCAGCTGGCTGGCTGCGAGCAGGAAACAAACTTGGAAGGCAAGCAATGGATGAGAGCAGGAAACAAACTTGGAAGGCAAGCAATGGATTCGCGAGCGGGAAGCAAAGGTAGGATTATCAGAAGGTGGCTGCATGGATTCGCGAGTGGGAAACAATGGTAGGATTATCGGAAGGTGGCTGCATGGATTCGCAAGCAGGAAACAAAAGTAGGATTATCGGAAGGTGGCTGCATGGATTCGCGAGCGGGAAACAAAGGTAGGATTATCGGAAGGTGGCTGCATGGATTCGCGAGCGGGAAACAAAGGTAGGATTATCAGAAGGTGGCTGCATGGATTCACGAGCGGGAAACAAAGGTAGGATTATCGGAAGGTGGCTGCATGGATTCGCGAGCGGGAAACAAAGGTGTGTGTATGTGAAAATGCCCCTCACATAATACACCTGCTGGCTATAGGTGTTCAGGCTCAAACCCTGTACCTTTGCTTCAGGGTAAGAACACCCTAAAGTCCCTAACCACCACCATTTCTGAACTTTGTTCAGATTTTGATGTTTGTCCAGGTTTTTTGTGCTAAGGTGTGAATGGTTGTGAGCTATGGTGAGAACTGAAATATTTCACCCATTATTGATTTTGATGTTTGTCTAGGTTTTTTGTGCTAAGGTGTGAAGTGAGACGTTCTGGGTTCAAGACATGCATGGTGACAACACAGCATTTTATTCTAGCAACTTTTCAAAATTATACAAGCAATGTTTAAAATGTGTCCCTGTTTTTGGGCTTTTGTCCCCCCCCCCCAATAAATGTTGGCTTTTTCCAGATTTCTTGTGCTGCAAAGTTCAGAGATACAGCTGAGTGTCAACATTTTACAAGGAGCTGAGAGCTGCAGGGGAACTTAAGTTTAGTGCTGCTTATGCAGACTCTGCTTCAACTGTTAATAGCACAACAGGTAGTGTACTTGTTTTTGATGCAGAAGGCTGTGGGTTCTTCTCCCACAGTAGGTAGATGCATTGCTGATACTGTACTGTGTTGTAAAGGGGGGGTGGATGCTGTAGTCTGTTTTGGTGAAGATATCTAGTAGTAACTATGAACCTGTTATCAGTTTGCCATCCATTCCCTATTGCAATATTACTAGCGTATCATTGTTTTTAATGCAACATAGGCAATTTATTCCTCAAGGGCAACAGGCACATCATTTGTAGATGAGACCATAAAATATAAAGTTGTTTGCTAGCAGCAGCCTCTTCATTAGTTACAGATTTCTCTAATGTGGAATTATGTAGATGGCTTTTACAAGTTCAGAGATTGTGCATATTTACTGATACTGGTGGACTGTAGAAGTTTGAGTAGACTTTTATGATGGAAGGTGTATCAAAGAGCACATGTATGTTTCATGTGCAAGGGGCCTATGATTTGAAAACAGCCCAAAGTTAATCTTTATCTGCCACTGGCAAAATGTATTTTCTTTGAATGTGGGTTTTAATGCTGTTTCAATGAATGTGAGTTTCAAGGGCAGAGAAGTTTTAATGCTAAGTCTAGTTTCATTGTGAGACTGCATTGCTTTGTTTAGCAGATATTTATTGGTGTTTGTGCTGTGAAATGCAAAATAAAACTTTTTCTGGCAAATCATTTAGGAATGAAGTCACTAAATAATGACCGCTAAGTTTCAGACGTCATAATCTTCAGAAAAATGCATGCTAAAGCAATACCTGATATTCTAGCAACTGTCTTAAGTTTATACAAGGTCAATTTTTAGTACTGCTTGTATGTTCCCCCAATATATTTGGCCTTGTCCAGATTTCCTGCATTAAGAGGTTGAGAGGTATGTGCAAATAAATCGCTTTATAAAATTAGGAATATCCAAACCTCTCAACTGTCCCCAATTTTGGCTCAAAATGTTGCTCTCCGCAAAATAGCAATTTTGGAAGAAAATGTGGAGGGTTTACTTTACTTTTATAAATAACTGTAATGATCAGAGTTATACATTACTTTTATTTCAGAAATACATGTAGATTCTCTAATTTTGTCAGCTGCTCTAAGTTAACTGTGCTCATATTAAATGGTGTCCCTTCTTTGACAGGTTCCCAGCTGTATTGTCTGGCAATTTTATATTTTTGCATCACATTTTTGGTCCGTTTTTCATAAAATTGCGGTTTTCTGGCAAATTAGTGGCAAATTGTTAAAGACTGAAGTTAGAAAATAATGGCAGACATTTGAGTTTCAGATTTCATACCTTTCAGAAAATTTGTACTAATGCAAGACCAACTACTATTCTATTATCTTTCTAAGTTTATAAGAGCAATATTTTAAAAAAAGTCCTTATTTTTGGGCCTTTGCCTCAGTTTTATTTATGAGTTTGTTGCTCTAAGAGGTTGAGAGGTGTGTGTGTATGTGTGTGTGTGTGTGTGTGTGTGTGTGTGTGTGTGTGTGTGTGTGTGTGTGTGTGTATGTGTGTGTGTGTGTGTGTGTGTGTGTGTGTGTGTGTGTGTGTGTGTGTGTGTGTGTGTGTGTGGTAGGTAGGTAGCATACCTCTCAACTGTCCAAATTTTGCAGAATGTCCAGATTTTTGCCCCATATTTTTTGTCTGTTCCTCATAAATTTTGTGATTTTCTAGAAAATCATTTGAAGGCTGAAGTTGCTAAATAATGACAGACATTTGAGTTTCAGACTTCATGTCCTTTAGAAAAATTCATACTAGCACAAATCCTGTTATTCTAGCAACTTTCTCATACTAGCACAAATCCAGTTATTCTAGCAACTTTCTAAGTTCACGAGAGCATTATTTAATATATGTCCCTGTTTATTTTAGGCTTTGTCCATATTTCTTGCACTAAGAGGTAGGTAGGGGTGTGTGTGTGAATGAAACATCCTAGTTAGGGGTAGCAGGTGGTTAGTAATTTATTCAAGCTCAAAACCTGTACCTTAGTTACAGAAAACAAAAGCATAAATTCTCTATCCCAACTACCATGCTGCATTTTTCAAAGAACTGACATTTCAGGTTAATTTTCAATTCAAGGAACCGAGTTTGAGTGAATTTATATTATATTACTGAAGAGGCATTACAGTGAATGCCTCTTCATCGAAACTAAAAGAGCGAACCGTGAATTACGAGAATGGCCGTAGCTTGGCTGGGGAGGGGGGTAGCAGTTTGATAGCTGTGAGTACAAATTTGAAAATCCTATCTACACCCCTGCTTCCACCTAGTGTTTATTCATACCTTTACTATTTGTACACTGTCCTTAATGACTTTACACCTCAACATGTAACTTTCGCCTATTGTTTAGTCACACTCTTACTCTTTGTATACTACCATGAAGGTCTTACAACTCTACCTGTAACTTTCACCCAATGTTTACTCACACCTTTACTTTTTGTAAGCTGACCTTAATTTTTTTTTACCGTCTGTGTGTATGTTTCACCTAGTTTTTATTCACACCAATACGCATTGTGCACTATCATTAATGTCCTGCAAGTTTACCTGTAATTTCAACCTACTTTTTAATCACACCCTTAGACTTTGTAAACCATCCTTAATTTCTTGCACCTCTAGCTGTAACATTCAGCTAGTTTTCATTCACACCCTTACTCTTTGTACACTGTCCTTGATGCCTTACACCTCTACCTCTAACTTTTACCTAGCTTTTATTCTTATCCTTACTCTGTGTACACTATCCTTTTTGTCCTGCACCTCTACCTGTAACTTTCACCTAGTGTATATTCACACCTTACACTGTGTATACTATCATGAATGCCTTTCAGCTCAACCAGTAACTTTCACCTAGTACTTATTCACACCTTTACTGTTTGCACACTGTCCTTAATCTTTTACACCGCTCCCTGTAGCTTTCAGCTAGTGTTTGTTTACACACTCAGTCTTTGTACATTATCCTTAATTATGTACTCCTCTACCTGTAACTCTCACCTTGTCTTTAATCACTTACTTACTTTTTGTATGACGCCCTTAAGTTTTCTTTTTTTGTGTGACTTTCACCTAGTATTTATTTGCACCTTTACTCTTTGTATACTGTTCCTCTACCTCTAACTTTCACCTACTGTTTATTCACATCTTTACTCTTTGTACATCCTTACAGTCTTATACTTCTAACTGTATCTTTCCCATTTTGTTTAATCACACCCTTAGTCTTTGTACACTATCCTTAATGTCTTACACCTCTACCAGTTACTTTAACCCAGTATTTATTCACATCCTTCCTTTTGTACAGTGTCCTAAATATCTTACACCTCTACATGTAACTTTCCCTTAGTGTTTACTCACACCTTTACTCTTTTTACACTTTCCTTAATGACTTTTTTCTCTACCTGTAGCTTTCACCTAGTCTTTATTCACATCCTTACTCTTTGTAGGCTGTCCTAAATGTCTTACGCTTCTACCTGTAACCTTCACATAGTGTTTGTTCAAACCTTAATGTTTGTTACCATCCTTAATGTCTTACACCTCTACCTGTAACATTCACCTAAGTGTTTATCCAGACGTTTACTCTTTGTACACTATGCTTAAGCTATTCACCATCTACTTGTTACTTTCTGGGAGGTAATACTTAGGGTTACCACATGTCCCTGTTTGCACATTACTGTCCCTAGTTGAGCACTTGTGTCCTGAAAATGAAAAATGGCAAATGCCCAGAGATTTAAAATCTTTCATAAGCTTCCTTTGGTAGTCATATATAACAATTACTTTGTATCTGAAGCACCTCAATATTATATGGAGCAATATAAGCAAGTCAAGTTCTTCGGTAATAAGCTTCTGTTTTGGTTCAAAGTGTGATATGTTCAGTCAATTGCATTTGTCATGGGTGGAGTTTGTCCTGCAAAGTCTCATATTTCCACAAAACTGTCCCTCTTTCAGCATCTGAAAAGGTGGCAACACTAGTTATACTCACAACCTGACATATTAAATGCACCAGACATATTTAATACTCTCACTTCCTCAGTTCCCTCTCTTTTTTTCCTTCCACAGAATTAGTACTGATGGTAACATCTTCTGTAATAGTAGCCCTACTTAATGTAACAGCCCACAAAGCTCCCACACCCATGCTTACATCATATGAAGCATAGAAATGAGTTTCAAAATCATTGTAAACATTTCTAAAGAAAGTTACTTCATGTCAGTGCTTCATACAAACACAAAAACCTTAACATGTTTTCAGTGTTATGCCACTTCACTCATCTACTAATCCTTATTGGTAGTTTGTTACTGAGCATCATTTCAAGTTCTCTTCTCTCCATCTGGATTCTTCTGGGCTCTAGCTCATGGGACCAGCAGCCAAACCTAAAACTGTTATCATATTGTTGCACAATCTGTATATCTGTAAATGATGCAGTATTCTAGCTATCAGAAGTTTTAGTCTCTCTGTGTTGTGTCTGATAACTGCATTTCATATTCCTTATATTCTGCAGTATATATCTCACTATGCCTGCTGGGCTGCACATTACTAAATGGGAGCTGCAGATCTTTTAAACTATTGGTGAAATACAAGTTGCTCACTGTGCTTACACCTCTGGAAAGTTAGAGCAGATCACCAAGCAGTTTTCTACACTTGAAGCTTTCTCTAACACTTGGTGACCTGATAGATTAGTGTACAGTTTAGATTCTTTTGAACATGGCAGTCCTTTCTGCATCCAGTACAGAGTATCAGGGAATGATAAGGTAAATACATTTTCTTTACTGAACCACATTGCTAAGGGGGCTAGTGTACACGTTAACTGTGTAATAGTAGGCATAAAAACATATTGCAATAACAAGTGTCATACATGGGATGCTTTGACTCCTCCAGTACATATTTAACATTTATCTTACTAAATGGACTGAGCACATAGACTTCCTGCTGAAGCATTAGATCAGAGAACTGAATATACAAACTAAATGTGCCAAATGAGCAAAAGAGTGAAGGTGTGATACATAAAAAAAAATTGATTTTGGAGAGAGGAAATCCTCTCAGGTACCCCCAAGTGGAGGCCTGTACCCTGTCTAATTATTACGCTTCTTCTCAGGGATTGTACTATTTTAGGGAAGATGGCAACCTTGTACTTCCACCAACATCATGCTAATGTTACCTCAATAAAGGAATACAGTACTAAGTGATAAGGGGGCATAACCCCTGACAATGGGTGAGTGGGCATCAAACATGCTGCTTAAAAATGTCAACTTGGTGTTTCCTTGTTATCTACATCTAGTATAATGAGAATATTTCCAGTGTGCCAACACTGTAAGCTCTGCTTTGTTATAATTAGTCCATGAATTTATACTTTGATAACATGAAATAATCTCATTCAAAGCTACTTCATTTATCTTTTGCCTGCACTTCTTAATGATCCTGCAAGCACAAACCATTACCTTACATTCTATAGTTTGAAATATAGAATTCTGACCTTCTCTTATGTGGTGTACCACCTACACTATGCTTCTCTTGCACCATATACTGCTTCACCAAACTTACCACAAGAATGTTTACAATTCCTATGGTGGTTTAATCTTTGCACTTTTGCCTAGACATGTTATCCTCATTTCTAGGCACTTTCCATATTGCCCAATCATTATGTTTAAGATTTTTTGCAATCTTACACCCTTTGTCAGGTCACTTCTCAACCTCATAAAGCAAGAAATCTGGACAAAGTCATGAGTAATGGGGTACAAAGGCCCTGAAATATGGCAATTTTTAAATGTTGTTATTACAAACTTAGAATAACAAATTTTGTATTAGCATAAATTTTCTGAAAGATATGAAGTCTCAAACTCAAATATCTATCATGATTTTTTGACTTCAATACTCAAAGATTTGCCAGAAAACCAACATTTATGAGAAGCAGACCAAAAATATGAGGCAAAAACCTGGACATTCTGCAAAGATCTGTACCATTGAGATGTGTAAAATTCATCATATAAAATACAGATTTTGTTAAAGAACAGCTATTCAAGTACTGATGCTATCATTTAGTCCTCCTCAGATCAGCATGGTATTTTGACTCAGAATCAGTGTAATGACCCTGATATGGTGACTTTACAAGCCATGATGTATAATGTGCACTCTGTGATGCTCTGTAGTATTTTATTTCCCGAGTGGGTCACTTGGTACTTTGTGCTTGCATACCCTACCCTGTACTGCTTGGTGCTATATGACTCTTCAGTAGTCTTGTATGTTTGACTGACAGTTATATTTCATCCATTCAAAAATGTTAAGATGCAGAGAGTGGTGGATAATTTCTTATGGCAGGTAAAATCAGAACAAAATGGACAAGTATTATCAATGTTACTATTCATATGACTAATTTTTGCAGATTATTGAAAAAGCTTTTAATATACAGATATACAAAGGGTACTACGTTGTGTTCCCCTGCATTTTTGCCAGTTGAGGGCACCACCTCACTCACAGTAATATCTTATCTACCATACCTGCAATGAAGTGAGATCACAGTGATTTTAACTTGAATGCCACTTGTGCCATATGTTTATGGTACAGAGCCCATCACCACACAACATTTTTGCAAATGTGTTCATAAAGGTATGTTGAAAATCAAATCATGCACATCTTATGTGGCTATGACGAAAAATGTATGGGGCAAATTTTTCCACCAGCACTTTTGAACTCATGAGCAGATAATAGTCTGCACAGGAGACATAGTTAACTTGCTACAGAATATATTAGTGTCATACTCAGTCTGTTACTACTAAACACAGTGTACAACTATAAAGACATTTTAGCATGCAGGATCCTTTAACTTAGCTGTTATTGAGCTCCAAATAATGTGAGTGCTAATGTTCCAACTGAATAACAGTAAATATACATGCAAAAATATGAAACATAACTTTCAGAGAGACAGTAAATCAAAAAAACTCTGTGCACACATATAATTAATAATTATAACTGGACAGAAAAGTGGTTAGTGCTGCTGTTAGCTGTCAGATGCTATTTGTAGGGTCTGCTCGATTGTTACCACTTTCTGACTGGCTACCCTTTGTATAGTATGTCAATGTATCTGCAGGGATTCGCTTTGGGTGTACTGGTAACCTCCTTCCTACCGGAGACATGATGCTTAAGATGATAGAATAAATTATCAAAAGGGGAGGAATAAGGCTTTTTCTGTTCCCTGTAAATAAGCCTAAATTCCATGGGATTAATTTCATACTAAAAAATAAGTAATAAAATGCATAAATACTAGCACACACTGTAATGAAGTTCACATTAAGAAGAGTTACATGAAAGTGCATCTACATAATTACACACGCACATCCCTTTGCAGTTGCCTATGACAGTGCAATATGGAACCACTGTGTTGACTGTAGCTGATTGGATAGAATGACAAAACCTCATGTCACCTACATAGTTCTGCTGACTAACGTTTGCCTTCCATGGATTAGCTGAGACAATGTTCAGTATCTGCTTATAACGGTGTGGCTGCCATGCCCTGACCCTTGCAATGTGATACATTTTGTGATGTGGTTCTCTTCATAGAACCAGTAGAATACATTTTACTTTGCCCATTCCATGACATTATACAAGTTTGATACAATTACAACATATTTAAGCAACATATAAGGAATAAGTGTGTGTAATGTATTTTCCCATGGATGATGAGTTTTATTCAGGGATAAAGCATGAGGGGTAAATATCACAGTGGGTAAATACTACACTACCCCCACCCAAGCATGATTATTTATTAAAAATGCATATTTTAATTTTTACTTTTCTTTTTTTTTTGTTTAGAAGCATTTTTTTCCCTTTGGTAGTCTGTCATTATGCCAGTTAATAAACCAATATATTGAACATTCATATGTCAATAATCATTATGAAGTGTAGACATTCTGGAGAAGTTTTATTTGCACTTTTTCTTTATTATGCTGTGGATTGTCATTGATAGTGAAGCAAGTAGTTTCAGGCCAGTTTCTTTGATTTGGCAAACTTGATACTGTTACAGTATAAAAAAAACAGAGGTAGGATTTGCTTACTCATTTTTAAAATGTTTTCATTTGAGAACATGATCTGGTACTAGAATTGCAAGTATATGATATCAGAGACATCTGCATGATCCTCTGGGGTTGCAGTTCTTTCTGACCTTAGGCCTTTTTCCTGGGAAACAGCTTTGCATTTTATATCTGAAAGATATGTGATTCATTCAGTTTGGTGCTGGAATTTCCCATGGCTTTAGACTTGTACTTATGAACCACTTTGCTTAATTTATATAGTGTATATATATATATATATATATATATATATATATATATATATATATATATACACACATATATATATATATGTGTGTGTGTGTGTGTGTGTGTGTGTGTGTGTGTGTGTGCGTGCGTGTGTGTATATATATATATATATATATATATATATATATATATATATATATATATACATACACAAATGCACGCACATACACAAGCAAGTTGTAAATTGCTAAATTGCACCCCAATTTCTAGACATCTGTAAGATCAGAAGCTCTTCTCAACTGGCTGGTATTTATGGAGAATGATACAGCAGTACTAGCCATTAAAGGATTCATAGTCATGGAAATTCCACTCAGGTTGACATCTCATTACCTGGGAGTTTACAGGAATATGAACCATTTCACTGAGCTGATGAAATAACTGCACAGTGGAGAGCCCTACATATTATACACAGGCACACCTCCCCACACACACACACATTCAGAATAGATATTTACACACTGATGCCCACAGTCCCACTTACACACTCTCCCAATACTCACACACACATTTTAGTTGACAAATAGACTTTGCAGGACTTAGTAGCTGAAACAACTGTGCAATTGAGTGATCTTCCAACAACACACAGGCAGTAACCACACACACACACACACACACACACACACACACACACACACACACACACACACACACACACACACACACACACACACACACACACACACACACAAGCACAAACACATGAATACATGAACACACACTCAGAACACTCATTCAGACCCTGGAACCCATGGACACATTCACACAGTCTGCCAGTTCTCTCTCTCACACACACACACACACACACACACACACACACACACACACACACACACACACACACACACACAAACACACATACACACATACACAAACACACTCGCACATACACATGGTGACATACAAACACCATAACTTGCTTGCATCAACAATCTGAGCTGAGTGAAACAGCTTCTGATCTCCCTGCATAGTCTTATCCTGCACAAAACTAGAATAGTGTAGATGTCTATGAATCCCATCCTTGCAACTCTCGTATAAGAGCTGTGTGCCACAAAGGGCATTTACATAGATTGTGACCATAAATTACCACAGTTACAGCTCAGCAATCCTTGTTGTCTAGAAGTGTGCAGGGATGCTTGAAATCAGCAAAGCAATCTATAAATTGGGAAAGTCTTTCAAATTAGGTGAAACAGCTTGTGTTGGCTTGCATATTTGCTAGCTGTCTATGAATATGTACCCCTGTATTCTACATTCAAATGCCAACTGTAATGTAGTTTAATGTCACATTTGAAATTTCTACCAGGGAAAATCTGGAAGGAAAAATAAGACTCCAGGACACTGTCTACTTTAAAAAGTAGCCTCATTTCTGAACTAAAGTTTGATTACCGCTATAATTGGTAAAAATATTAATTGCATCACTTACTGTGTAATCTCCACAATTTATGCTGCAGACATAAATGTTTTCAAAGTTCACAGTGTGGCTCAAATTAAACCTGATTAAGCACTTGCTCAAAAGAAAGTAGCCTTTCTTAACTTGGCAGGACAAAAATTAATTAATTGTCACATATTCATCCTGCCTAGCATTTTTAATTCATGTAATTAAGACATGTTAATACACTGCATTTTATTAAATAAAATCATACCATAGACTTATTAGCATAGAATAATGTATATTAATTACAAAATTAAGCAAAGTGGTTCATAATATTCATAATGTCATTGTCACTTGTATTAATAATTGTCATGTGTTTATTGTTCTGAACATTTTATAATGGTTGGAATTATTCTAGCTTAATTACATTGTACATTTAATATGTAAAGTTATTACCATAATTAACAGATTAGCAGTGAAAAATCTATCAAAGTTAATAAAATATATAACAGTTCATGCTGTGGACAGTGTCACTAGAATTAAGTATGAAGAAAATGTTTAATAGCTGTAATTAGAATTGCTGAATTACATTACATTCAAATAAGTTCTATCTGACAGAATAAATGCAGTAAAGTTAGGATTTAAATAACTTAGTACTGCAAAATAGATATACTTACCATGGTTATTTCAGTATTGTAGATGCTAATAATTTTTTGAGTCATTCCATGAGTTTGCTAGCTGTCAGATTTGAATATTTTCTTATTATGTCTTGCTTGTTTCACATGACAACATAAAAATGCTTAGAAATTGTTAGCCATATAACACATTAGAGATGTTAACATTAAGATCTATGGTTTGGTTATGTGGTTAGCTCCATCAATATGTTGACTAGAAATGTAATTGCTCATATTTAGTGTCACTGTGTAATGCTAATGGGTGACCTGAACCTACACTGTGATGGTATTCTTTAGTGGAACCTACTTGACGTTTTGGCAGAATACTCTTTTACTAATCTGTCTGATAAATACACTAGACCTAAAGCACATATCTCAATCAATCTTTGACTGAGCCTGTACTGCAAAACTTGAAAAATGCTTCTCAACAAATGTCACAACACCTCTTTGCAGTGTGTTTATGGTTTTGTCTGCAAAAGCAATTAAGTTAGTTAATAGAATTATAAGACACAGAGTACTGAAAGATGAACATCAAACCAGCTGTGGTATATATTAGCAAGTAGGAATTTGTCGCATTTTACTGAACAAAATGATGGTAATGATACACTAGAACAGACCTTAAATATTATTTTACCTCTGTAAAACTAGTTGAATCCTTTGAAAACCAGAAGAGTCTAAGGAAAATCTGCCCCCCACCTCTTAGTCTTCTTCTTCTTCGATCACCTTGTCCGCACATTGAATGGCAGTGGAGTTTTACAGTGTCGAGTTGCCAGCCCAACCTTCCACAGAAGGCACACTCACACACACACCTAGGGCCAATTTAGAGTATCCAATCCACCTGCAGCATGTCTTTGGGATGTGGGAGGAAACCGAGCACCGGAGGAAACCCACGACCACAGGGAGGACATGCAGACTCCGACAGAAGGCACCCCAGGAACCTCTTGCTGTGAGGCAGCAATGCTAACCACTGCACCACCGTGGCCGCCCGCCCCCCACCTCTTAGTAAATACAGATATTTCAAAACACTTTCAGAAGCATGTAAAAAAGCACGGAAAATGTGCTAAGACAATAATAATCTAAATGACTATAAATACTTATGCTGTCTTTCTTTTGGTTATGGAGAAATTAGCTAAGAGAATCCAAGATCTTTGAAAAGACAAGAGGAGAGATATAGTCTAAGTTCATTCAACTTATTTGTGGATGACTGCATGTCATTGTTGACTAAGTTCGTTCAACTTATTTGTGGATGACTGCATGTCATTGTTGACTAATATCAAAAGTGCAGTTGTATAAATTTTACTTAACATAACAGTAGATGTTTAAGTGATCACTGTTGCAGTAGCCTTAGCTATGTGGGTGGCCGGCTATCTTCCAAAGCTTCAGGGCACCATCCACAATGCTAAACTGTCAAGTGGCTTGAGCTGAGCTGACTAGAAGACAAGATTGGGTGCAAAGCTCATCTTAGATTTCCTGTCAGCAGGACGAGGGAGTCTGAACCCTGAGAGGATAATGCTAGGAACAAGAAAAAATAAATGTCTACACCCTGGCATAAAAAAACACAACAAAAAACAATAGGGAGGGAGGGAGGGAGGGAGGAAATGGCTACTACAGCAATAATCATTTGAACATCTACTGTTATGGTAAGTTCATCTTAAACAACTGTACTATGTTCTCCATATCCATCACTGCTACAGCAGCCTCTGCTATATGGGTAGGTTAACATAACTTGCTATATTTGGGAAGGGGAAGGGTCCATGAGGCCCAGAAGAATGGTTCTAGCAAAGCTTGATATAGACCTAGAGAAGGAATCAAGCTAGAAGTGCTTTGTAAAAGTATGTACAGAGGACCAAGTAGCAACTTCTAGAATACTTCTAGAATCTAATTATTTCCAAAAAGCCATAGATGAAGCCAACGCCCTGGTAGAGAGATATGCTATGGTGAGTATAGGTAATAGACTTAGACAACCATTTGTAAATAATAGAACAACAGCATCTCCTTCACTCCAAAAATACTTCAGCAATGAAAAAAAATCCAATTGGAATGTAGAAACACCAAAAAATAGAGCAGTTCCCCAGCAATTAAAGCTTTTATTCACTGATTCTAGTGCCTCGGTGCAACCACTTTCTAGGAATACAAATATACAATCCAAGACCTCCACTTTTATACAATTCAATCATCAAATGCTCTTTAATGAGTTCCAGTTATACAATTAAATAATTAATAGCAGTTCACATTTAAAGTAAACATTTCCAGTTTAACTCATCATTTAATCCCTTAGGGACCAATGTTTTCTACTTTAAAATATAAATACATTCCTTATACAATAAGTTTTCTTTTAATACCTGTTCATCTCCCCATTTACAATTGATTTGTTCCAATATTGACCCTGCAATAAAGCAGGGTTGCTGTTATATTCTATTTTAAAGTGGGCAGAAATTATTTTATCTTCTCTCTGGTATTTTATGTCCCTTAAATACTGCAGAAATCTAGTACAGAACATCCTTTTTGTTTCCCCAATATAAAATAAATCACATGGACAATGTAGAACATATACAACCCCTTTACTATCACATGTATATAACCCCTAGATATAAATTTAACATTATTAATAATGCTAAAAAAATTGACAACATGAGAACAAATCAAACATTTTCCACATTTAAAAGTCCCAAAACTCATTAAAGGCCATTGTATATCAGTCAATGGCATCACAAAAGCCCCATGGACCAACATATTCTTTATACTTTTACCCTTTGTATAAGACAATGACGGGTAATTAGGTAGTAAATTTGCCAAGAATTTATCTTGCAACAAAAATTTCCAATAACGTTTAACCATACTTGCAATTTCTTCACTTTTGATATTATACATAGACACGAAAAAATGTGTTATTTTTTATGTTGCTTAGATATGATACCCTGAGGTTGTGTAGTACCCCTTTTATTCACAAATGTATTATTTTGAACCACACCATTCATAACGCTATACTCTGCCTCTTTCACCATAGTTGAATCATATCCCCTTTATAAGAACATTTCAGTTGATTTTCTTATTTCCTGTCTCAAAATGTTCCTATCATTACAAATCCTAGACAAATGCAAAAAGTCCCCATAAGGGAGAGCTGCCAATAAACAAGAAGGATGGCAGCTAGAGGCATGGAGGTACTGACTACCATCCAAAAACTTCCTGTGTACATTGGTAGCAATGGAACCGTCACTCCTACCCTCTAAAATTAAATCCAAGTGTACTACTTTTTTTCCTTGTTCTAACCCATCAAAAGACAAGCCAAAGGGATTCTGATGTAAACTGGCAACAAAATTAACTACTCTATCTCGTCCCCCCTTACAAATAAAAATAAAATCATCTATATCTCTAAAATAAAAACATACACACTCCTTCATAAACTCTTGCCTAAATAAAAAAGAAATTTCAAAAAAAGCCATAAACAAATTGGCATACATGGGGGCAAAGGGAGCCCCCATGGCCATTCCTTGTTACTGTTTGAACATTTGGTTATTATAACAAAAGTAATTATTTTTTAAACAAAAATCCACTAGTTCCACTATAAAATTAGAAAGTGGATTATCCCCTAAAAATAAGAACTGGTCCTCAGTCCATCCACATGTTTAATAGAAGTGTACAGGCTTTTTAAATCTAATACTACCCAATACATGTCTTTGTCCCAAACTATTGGGGAAATATTTTTCAAAAAATCAAAACTGTCTTGTATATAAGAAGATGTTCTTTGAACATAAGGACATAATAACCCATGTAGTAAAAGACCCACATTATGAAGGAAATATTTGCAGGCAGAAATAATAGGTTTGCCTGGGGGATCAGTCATACTTTTATGTAATTTGGGTAAACAGAAAAAAACAGCCATTTCACTATTTTTGTGAAGTAATTTTTCTTTTAAATCTTTTCTAGTGAAATAGCCCAATCTAACACCTTTTTCAATAATTCTTCATACTCTTTCAAAGCTGTCTCAAATGTTTTTTTCTCACATACTTCATGAACTTCCTGATCAGCAAGATGATCCATGCACATTTTGTGTTATTGTAGTGCGCTCATTATTACTATTTTGTTGCCCTTGTCTGCCGGTTTAATCACCAGGTCCTTCCTAGTTTGTAACTCCTTTAAAGACTTCCACTCTTTAAATGTTAAATTGTATCTGATCTTCCCCTTATTACTTGAAACCATTTCACAAATATTCTCCCCTTCAAAATTTGCCATAGAATTTAAATGTGATACATATTTTTGCAAATGGGAGATTAAACATATTTAACAATGGAATATTTGATGTAGTTATAGTGCGGTAAACATTCACATTATCAACAAATATTTCATCCATCTCTTCATATCATGAATGAAAACTATCCTCTGATATTTTATTTTCAAAACTGGAAACATCACAACTTGGGTCATGAGCAAAAAAAAAAAAAAAAACATTTCAAATGCAACTTTTGAACAAGCTTAAAAACTTCTTGTTTAATTATGTGAGCCCTAGGAATAACAGTAGGTATAAAAGTAAGACCTAAATTTAAAACTGTAAACTGTTCTTCAGATAAAACATCATTAGACAAATTTACTACCATATTACAAATTACAGATTCATTAATGTTACTATCATTTGAATTTCTTACTGTTAAAGTGTTCATTTCTATAGTCTCTTGTGTAGAATCCGTTTGCATTGTTCCTGACTCTTTTTTAACCCTGTGGTTGTTGGTGCTGGTCCCCTCCATTCTGAAAGCAGCATTGAAAATCCTCAGTTTGTTGAGGAGGGGGTAAAGGTGGAAACTCATTGTCTGAACTCTCGGACTGACTAGCCCCTTCAGAAGACACAAAGGAAACAGGGGACACTTCTTCAAACCTCCTTTCCTTCATTGTTGTTTCTTTTGCTGATAATTGGGCAAATCCACAAAGGCCCACCCTCCTTCATAGTCACCAACACCATGTAAAAGTTTAGTTTTTTAAATTCAACTAACTCCGCTTCCAAAGCGGACAACTTAGTATTGACCCTATCTAAGAAACTGCACACATCAGTTGCTCCTAAAGAAGCACTGATAGTGTTTGATAGGGTTGCCAGTTCCTGCTTCAATTTATTGTGTTTAAACTAATCTCTTTCCTTCAAAATGTGCAACCATTTCATTACACATTAATGTGAAGCAGCTAATCAATGTTCTTTAAACTGTTTGTCCACAGGGTAGTTATCATCGAATGGAGTACTTGGACATTTTATAAAGTGAAGACCCCTTGGTGTAACATTAAGCTCAATATAGCGCTGCAACCCCAAAATATTGAAATAAAACTTTGTTTCATTCTCCAACAGTTTTCAAATCATTTACAAAGGTCTCTCTTGTCTGTGGGTATAGCACTCAAAGTTTGTTCCACAGACAATGTCCAAAAAACGTTCAGTGCTATAGCCAAAGTCCCACCAAACAAAAGAAATACGATATCCAAAAAATAAGAATGGTAGGACACTGCTGAAGTTTCTGTTTCCTTTATTAAAAGCTCACAAAATAACCAAGGATAAGCGCTTTCAGGTAACAACCCTTCATCAGATAAAATAAGAGCTAACATTCCAACAATTTAAATTATCAGCCAACCAATGAGTTGTCAGTATATCACCCGCCTTTTTTGTAGGGCGGGCTTTAAAGGTACTATGTCATTTAACCCAGGGCTCCTATGTGCCATCAATTCCAATATCCATTTGGATTCTAAAGATTCTGTAAGGAGCTTAATATCACCTCCTCTATTGTTTAATTTTACATTAACCACAGCTCTGAAGCTAAAGGTATGCGTAGGGTTCATCTCTACATGTCTGTAAAGGGCATTATGTATATCCTTGTTCCGTATGGAGGACAAATGTTGAAGCACCCTAACCTTTAACATATTGTTGTTTTTTCCCACATAGAACCCAGGACATTGTATACATTCTGCCAAATAGACCAAATTACTGGTCCTACAGGTGGCCCTAGCCTTAAAATTGAAAGTCTTTCCACTAACTGGATGTATAAAGACAGTGTCCCTATTGATAAGGGGACATGCTTTACAATAGCCACATGGGACACTACCAGCTCTGTCCTTAAAGGAATTAAATGTAGTTAGGGTTTTTTCTTTACATAATAAATCTTTTAAATTTTTATTCCTCCTATAGCCAAAACTAGGTCTGGCCCCTACAATATTTCTCAACTTACTGTCACTCCTTAGAATGTTCCAGTTTCTAGTGACTATGTTCCTTATATCTCCTATATTACTACTATATGTAAAGAATAACTTTGGTTCCTCCGGTTTAAATCGAACTGGAAGATGTGCCTTTTCTTCACCTACCTTACATCTGAGCCATGGTTTAAACTTACTCTTTCTTTTTTGATTACTGTTGCCCACAACCTTGTTCACCAGTTTTTCTTTATATCCCCTACCAAGAAAACAGCTTTTTAAGACATCCACCTCATTCTCATATTGTGTATCCTCCAGGCATAGCCTAGATATCCTACCAACCTGGCCCTGAATAATATTGGGAAACATAAAACGAGGATGCATGCTGTCGTAGCACAGCATGGTATTCTTCCAACACTCCTTCCTATATAAACAGGATGAAAAAAACGTCCTAGTTTGTAAAATACAAACATCAAGGAAATCTATCCGTGTGTCTGAATAATTCAATGTAAATCTAAGAAAGGAGGTGGTTGAATGTAAATATTCCACAAAATTCTCCAATAATGCTGAGTCTCCCCTCCAAAGAAAAAATACATCATCTACAAAACGGGTATATGTATGAATATATTGCATCCATTCTTGATTGTTAAAAATGACATCCCTTTCCCAATACCAGAGTACCAGATTGGCATATGTATTAGCACAGACAGAAATGGGTTCGACACCCGCTTGCATCTTTCAGTAATAAATTTATCATAAAATTTACTCATATTCTGACATACAGGATGACCATCATTTGGTACAGAAGACCCAGCTTGTGAACTCCTCAGAAATTGTTCAATAGTCCTCTGGGCCCCCAAAAGGGAACCTATCCCACCAACTGCCCCAAGGCAGAGGTGGACTCCTCACGGATTAACCGAGGAACATCCACATTTGGATTTGAAGACATAAGAATAGAACAACAGAACCAACTTCACTATAAAATACTTCAGCAATGAAAAAAATCCAAATGGAATGCAGAAACACCAAAAAATAGAGCAGTTCCCCAGCAATTAAAACTTTTATTCACTGATTCTAGCGCCTCGGTGCAACCACCTTCTAGGAATACAAATATACAATCCAAAACTTCCACTTTTATACAATTCAATCATCAAATGAACTTTAATGAGTTCCAATTATGCAATTAAATAATTAATAGCACTTTACATTTAAAGTAAACATTTCCAGTTTAACTCATTATTTAATCCCTTAGGGACCAATATTTTGTACTTTAAAATGCAAATACATTCCTTATACAATAACTTTTCTTTTAATACCCATTAATTTCCCCATTTACAATTGCTTTGCTCCAATATTGAACCCTGCAATAAAGCAGGGTTGCTGTTATGTTCTATTTTAAAGTGGGCAGAAAGTATTTTATCTTCTCTCTGGTGTTTTATGTCCCTTAAATGCTCCAAAAATCTAGTACGGAACATCCTTTTTGTTTCCCCAATATAAAATAAATCACATGGGCAATGTAGAACATATACAAACCCTTTACTATCACATGTATATACCCCCTAGATATAAATTTAACATTCTTAATAATGCCAAAAAATGTAAATAGTCTGTTTTGACACAGGTTGTCCCTTCTTCACCCCTTCACAAGAAATGTCCAAAGATCTGAAAGATTTAGTTCTGTCAAGATAGTACCAGAGTTGTCTGTGGACATCCGAGGTATGGAATAGTCTTTCTCCCTCATTTTTAGGTTCAGGAAAGAAAATGTGGAGATGAATAGTTTGGCTTAAAGTAAACTTGGATACCTCTTCAGGCATAAAAGAAGGATTAGTTCTCAAAGAAACCCCGTCCCTGTGGAAAATAAGATAGGGTTGACTCACCATAAGAGTTTGCAACTCAGATACCATTCTTGCAGAAGTGAGAGAAGTAAGTAAAACTGTTTTCCATATTAAGAACCTCATGTCAGACAGATTACCTGGTTCAAATGGAGCGGGTGTTAGCGTCTTTAACACAAAATTAAGATCTCAAGGAGAGGGTCACTGGTTTTCTAGGTGGTTTCTTAGGCAAAATCTATTTCAATAGCATTTTGACATGAGACTGCATTGAAAGAGAAGGATCCATGGGCGGACATGCTGAAATAGCCAATAAATGAACCTTGATAGAGGAATAAGAAAGGCATTAAGAAAGTAACTCACACAAACATTGTAAAACTAGAAAACAGCTACCCCTGAATGGGTACAGGTTATGTTGTTGGCACCAACTAGAAAACCTTTTCCATTTGCTAATATATGGTTTTCTAGTAGCAGGCTTTCTTACCTCCATTAGTACCTGCTGCACGTTCTCAGAAAACAGGTGCCTAAAAGGAATTATGTACCTATCATCCAGGCAGTCAGTTGAAGATGAATAATGTTGGGGTGTATCAAACACACTTGGACTTGTATGAGTAGATCCAGTCTGTGAGGAAGCTTGTGGTAATTGCTCCTGGCCATTTTCAAAAGAAAGGAGAATTACTGTTGCCTGGGCCAGAAGGGAGTCACCACAATTATTTTGTAGGATTCTTTCTGAATTTTCAAAAGTACCATGGATATTAGTGGAAAGGTTGGAAATGCATAAAGGAATATTACTGTTAAAAACAAAAGGCATCTGTCTTCCAGGCCTTCTTGCGTGGAGTAATGGAACAGAATTTTGTCAGTTGATTGTTCAGAGAGGAGATAAAGAGGTCTAGTTAAAGAATTCCCCATAGATGGATCAAATCTTGGAAGACCCCTGATCTAGATTCCATTTGTGAGGATCTGTCCTAATCTTGTTTTACTTGTCTAGCATTCAGTTTTGCTTTGATGGAATGTACAATGCCTGAAGAGTAAGACTGTGCTGTAAAGTTATATCTCAAGCTATCACAGCTAGTCTGTAAAGGTGATATAACCTGGTTCTCCCTTGCTTTTTGATGTACCATATGATTGAAGTATTGTCATTTCCTACCTGAATAGGTCCTGGGGACTAAATATAGTTCAGAGAGTTGAGTGCATTGATCAGAACAAGCATCTCCTTGTTATTTAAGTGCTTGCATCTGTCTTTGGTGTCCCATATCCCCTGCACTTTTATTCTGCCAAAAGTAGTTCACCAAGCAAAGTCAGAAGCATCTGTGGTGACTGACTGCTTTGGAGAAGGGAGGGAGATGGGGAGACCTGGATTTAAGGATATCTGTTGTCTCCACCAAAATATTTCTCTTCTGACACACCCAAACAGTGGAATCTGAAAAGACAAATGGTGCTGAAGCTGAAAACAAAGTGATTTCAGATACCACTGTATCTTTCTCAGGTGGGGTCTTGCCAGGGGTATCATGAAAATTATAGATGCTATGAGACCCAAAATCATGAGGTATTCCCTAGCAGTGACTAAAGTCTTAGTGGAAAACCTTACAAATAGATTGAGATAAAGATCTATTTTTCCATGTGGAAGAAAAACTGTTTGAACTGAGGTGTGTAATTGACATCCCAGGAAGACAATCCTGTGTGAGGGAGTCAAGAAAGACTTTCAAATAATCTCTTTGAATTCCAGTTTGTGCAAGAGATTTCTCACAAGACACATGAGAGGGAGAGAGAGAGAGAGAGAGAGAGAGAGAGAGATTCCTGACATCTTTAAAAAGACTCTGCAAAGATCAGCAAGTTGTATAAATATGGAAAAGTGTGGATACCCTGTAGCCTGCAATGAACTATAACCAGAGCTAGACACTCTGTGAACATTCTTGGTGCAGTGGATAGTCCAAAGGGTATGAAACAGAACTGGTAATGTGATCCAGACACACAAAACCTTAAGAATCATCTGCAGTCAGGATGAATAGGGATGTGATGGTGACAATCTTTTAAGTCAAGTATTAGCAGAAAACTTGAAAGAGGAAGAGGAGGTATCAGGTTGTGAAGTGACAATATTTTTGAATTTGGAACAGCATGTGATGCAGAACATGAGGAAAGAAAAGAGTCTGGACTGCAGGATGAAAAATGACCCCCTGGATAAGAGGAATTTCCTCCCATTGCCATCTCTAACCTTGCTGAATGATTTTCAGAAGTCATTTGTTTGAAAAAAATTGGTTGCCAAACAGAAAAAAAGGATATTCAGATTTCTAAGAGAGAAAAGGGGCCAGGGTGGGAGGGGATCACAATGTCTCTTAAATAACCATTCAAACCTTTTGGACTGTCCTTGATTTTGGAAGGTTTGAGACTTCTTTTTGGAGCGCCTTTGCCATTTCTTTTTAAATGTCTGCTTACCTGATTGTTGTTGAAGCTGCTTAGTCTGTTTTCTTGCCAAAACTGGATGAGCAGAAAGAAAATCCCTTGGATAATTTGGGAAAGAAAGTCAGAAAATTTTTGAGATTCCTTGTATCAGCTTGCCCCTTTTATAACATTTTTGATCATCTCTACAGCAAAGTTGCCAAACACTTAATCTCTATCTAAGGGAGAATTTAAAATCTCATTTTTTACTTCATCTAGGAGTTTCTGAGAATGCAGACGAGCAAACCTCCTTAAAACTGTACCAATAGCCATCATACCTCTCAGCTGTACAGAGTCTCACAGAATGTCCATATTTCTGCTTCATATTTTTGGTCTGGTCTGTTCCTCATAAAATTTTTGTTTTCTGGCAAATCATTGGCAAATAATTTTGAATTAAAGTAAAAAAAATAGTGACAAGCATTTGATTTTCAAACATCATACCCTTTAGAAAATGCATGATAATGCAAAACCAGTTATTCCATCAACTTTCTAAGTCTGTAGGAGCAATATTTAAATATTGTCCATATTTATGGTCCTCTGCCCCCCCCCCATCATTTATGGATGTGTCCAGCTTTCTTGCTCTAAGCGGTGGAGAGGTGTGGTGCCCATAGTCCTGGAAGAGGTACCAACAGAGTCATACACACAGTGCAAACAATGATTAGTTACCTGTGCAGTAGAAGAATCAAAGTTATTTAAAGCAGATTTTTATTTACAAGATGAAACAGTAGATAAAACATTCCTCATACTTCCACAATTTGTCAGAACAAATTTTAACATATGAGCCTGACACTTCAATATTCTGAAAATCAAAGTTGCAGAAGACAACATTTTTTCCGATAATTTTCCCATCCTTATTAGAAAGAGTAGGGTTGGAATTAACTAAGTGCTTAGCAGCAGTTGAATCAACTAAGGCTATAGATGCTAGGTCAGGTTTGGGAATCTTGTGTAAAAATGTAAAAGACTGAGGAACTTTATATATATATATATATATATATCCCATCTGTATTTTTAGGCCCAGCTGGCTATCAGGAATATTTCAGGCAGAACGACACACATCCTTTGAAACAGACAGGGCAGAACAGATGCAAGTTCTGGAAAATTTCTGCGGGACTGAGCAACCTCAGTTTTCTCCCACTGAACATACTGCCATATTCTAGCAGTAGTCTCAGAGAAACAGAAACTCCCACAGGGAGAGTCAGAAATTCAGCCACCCCCTAAGTCTGAATCAGAAATCTGAAGACAAAACCATGAATCTGTCCCCACACTTTTCTGTTCAGATTCAGAATCTCAAATCTTTTCATGAAAAGATGAACCTCTCTCTTTATTAAACCAGAAATTATTTTACAAGAAGGATCAATAGCCTGAATTAAACCCTAAGCCAGTCCCAGTAAACAACTTCTATCCAAAGAAATTTGAGGAGGGATAGATACATGCTTGGTTTTCTGTTTCTTTTTGACAGGAAAAAAATGGGGCCAACTATATTAGTGAGGGCAGCAGCTGCTTTCCCAGGGATGGGCACAGCATTCTAACACTACAGGGACATCTTCCCCATACCCTCTCCCAGGACTGACTAGAGTGGCTTTCCCTTGTCCAGTGAGGGGACTCCAGCAGCCACAAAGGATATGGCTATTCCTTGGTCCAGAGTGGCTGCAGATGCTACACCAGAGGTATTGGGGTAAAAGATGAGAGGTCTGAGGTACACAAATGGCCACAGGAGTCACCCACCTGCAGCTGATCCAAATTGCTACCCTGCTGTGGTGGCAAAGGCTATTTGCTTACCTTTTTCTTTTTGTGGCAGAAAGAAGAACCAAACATAGGACTGATAATCTGTTCCATAGTCAAGCTGAAAATGATGCATCTTTCCTAGGGCAGACAAGCAGCAAATGCTGGTAAAACTACCAGTCTGCAAAATGACATTTTTGACAGAAAGCACACAGTAAGAAGCTCTTTGAAACATTGTGGTAGCCCCTCAATGGAAAAATAAACACAATTTCTCCACAGAAAATGTATTTTCAGTTGCACTACATTTAAACTGATAGAAACAAATGACTGCTTCATTTAACAGAATGCTACAGTTTCGAGGCAGTCCATTAAATAATACACTCCTAGCTTTAAAATAGCTTTCCTGAAGAGAAACATCATAAAACGTTAACAAAAATTAAGAAAATTTAATGTTTTTTCCCCCAAAGGGAACTTATCTGCCCAAAAATGAAAAGCACTAGCCAACTGTTGATCCTCAAAAGCCTCAGATGAGCATACTCTTTGTGGTGGTAAAGTCTGGAAGGGCTTCACTCCCAAACTTGTCTTTTAGTCAGTTCAGCTGCTAGACAATTTGGGCATGTGGAAGGTGCCCTGAAGCTTTAGCAGCTGCCCAGTCATTATATACTTGTCAGGATGTAACCCAAACAGCTAAGGCTACTGCAGCAGTGATCAATATGAAGAACATAAGTTATTATGAGAGATGCAGATATTTTGGATAGCTTTGGTGGAGAGTCTAAGTACACCAGGCAGAGGAGAAGCAAATGTATCCCAGTAATCAAGGAATGTCAAGAGGCAGGTGTGAGAGTCAAGCTGCTATATCCAGCTATCTTCAGTATATTTTTTCCTGGAGGATCAAAGATATTTCCTGATAAAGAACAGGCTATGAAAGAAGTAAAACAGTTTGTCCACAAAAAAGTGAGCCATCAAACAGAAGGAGACACTGGTTCTTATTCTTCTGATAATAAAGCTCATAGAGAGACTTTGCTATTGAAATCTTTTCCACTGTTCCAAATGAAAATGCCTGAAAGGCAGAAAATAACACAGGAGCTGACCAGAAGACATGAGAGTACCTTGAATTTGAACTGGAGTTGTGGGTTGGGGGATGAAGATGGAGATGAACTGGAGCAGACTAGAAACACTGAAATGAGTGAATAAATATAAGACTATAAAGCATCAGTTAGATTTGTAAAATATGGCTTTACAAGAAAAAGTGGCTGAGAAAGATTGAACTCTTGTTGAATGTGTTAAACTTGTGCATGGACTGAACAGCATACACCCCACTTCATGTCATTAATGTTTAGAAAGACACTAAAACGAAAAAAAATAACTGTAAGTAAACAATGTTTGTTCTTAACAGTATTTGTATAAAACATTTCTTAATATAAATTGCATGCTATATAGTAAAGCAGATTTGTGCAGTATGATACAGGGGTATCTAAAAACATATTTAAGTAAATATTCTGTAATTTTTGACTGTTGGGTGGTGGATGGGTTGTTAAAATACACTGATTACAGTATACATAGAGTTGAGATGTTTTGTCTTACTTTTGCATAGGTGAATGTCTATATATATTCTCTTGGAATAATTTAAAAACAAGTTTCAGTTTGCTTTTAAAATGAGAGAAAAGTGTGAATGCAGTGAAATATTTCCTGCAGCAAATACATGTTCACCCTGAGTTAAGAAGTCTGCAGCTGATGGTAGTTGTATATGTTGTTCATATGTTTCCATGGAAGCAAGCTTACTTCAGATGCAGACAATAATGTCGAGGCTAGGTATTGTGTGTTGAGGGAAACAAAATTAAAAGGTACAAGGACAAAGGAGCTCAGTGAAAAATAAAGTTTGAAATTATTGGATGTGAATAAGAGATAGTAACTTTCCTGGTACCTAAATACTTCAATATTTTTAATTGATAATTTAGTTTTATTTAAAGATTGCTAGTGCTCTTTTCCTTGTGGCTAAAAGTTAATGTTTTCTAAAAGTATACAAGCTGTTTTTCACAACTGGGAAGGGGATAGAGATAAGACAAGTATAGACAACAATTAGTGTAAGTAGGAGCACAGGCTGTAATGTGTGCCTTAGCATGCACATTTTAGGTTTGGTTATACCTGTGGGTACAACTGCCAATTTGAGACAATTGTTCCTATCAGGAGCATTAAACTTCCTTATTTGAAGATGTATGTAATTTGGGTCTATATCACTTAATCAAACGGCTATTTTTTCAAATGCCTAATGATCGAACTGTATTTGTCAAAATAACTATTAACTGAAGCACCTAAACATCAATGGTAATCTTACTGAAAAGTTTTAGTTGACCATCCTAGAATGCTAAGTTTGTATTAGTATATATATATATATATATTGCAGGATTCATAGTAGAAACTCCCACCTAAACTCTGCCCACCATTCAACAACTGGGAAAATAAAGTAATATTCATACCGATGATGACATGAATATTCATTCTGTGTTCTTTATTTATCCTTTCCCTAAATGTAGTATGATCTCATAGTTGGTGTATTTAATTTGGGGAGGTGCAGCGGGATTGCCCCCCTGCAAAATTGAAGGAAAAATATCCAGTGTATGTTTTAAAAGTCAGGTGATGCCCATTTTACTTGTTTATTTTTCAGGGTACGCCTACTTTTGTGGAGATTGGCTGGCTAGGCTCTTTACTTACAAAAAGTGGGTTTATTTTGTAATGTAAATTTATTTTTGTAGTGTGGTTTCTACATTAAAATTGTAAATAATTTTGTTATATTAGTGTTTAGAAAAGTTTTGTATGGTGCTGTGGATGTTTGTTGTTTAAAGTTTATTTGTTTACAGTGTTGTAATGTACAATGTTGGCCAATGAAAATATTTAACTGTATATTTGATGTTTAGGTACTTCAGTTAATAGCAACTTCAACGAATAAGGGTTGATTATTAGGTATTTGACATAATAACTGTTCAATTAAGTGATACAGATCCCATAGATTTGTGTGTTTGATTTAGGTTAGTAGGTTATGGGAGTATTCTGGGAGTATTTTTTTTTTGATGGTTCCCATTAAAGTAAAAAGTCTTGGAAATGTGACATAGGCTCAAATGGAGATGACAAGATGCAACTGTATTAAAGGCCATCTTACCAAACATTAGTGAATGCATGTAACACAAAAGTTTGAAACAAACATTTTAAAAAGTTATCATACTTAATATAAGGGAATAATACCTTTACCTCATAGTAGCTATACTACCCATATTATTTTAAAATGTTAATGGCCTCACAGGTATAGCCAAAAAGTTAAGAGTACTGAATTATATTAAGAAATACAGAGTGTAAATAGTAATGCTACTAGAGACATATTTGGGAAAAAATAACCATGTGAATTTGAGAAAGGATTTCAGGCTGGATATTCAGCAGAATATCAGGGTCAAAGGAAAAGAGGAGTGCTTATGCTAATTGCTGGATGAGCTCCAATAGTGATAGAAGAGGAAAAAAAAGATAACAACGGTAGATTTGTGGCAGTAATGGGTTGCTGGCAAAGGAGGATTATGCTGGCATATGTTTATATTCTACCTAATCAATAAAATAACAAAATGAACAGCAGATGCATTTTTTAGTTTAATACAAAATAGCATAAAACAATGCAAAGCTTTCAGGTTTCCCCTTCATCAGTGTGTACAATCATAATTTAAAAAAAATTTAAATACAAAACACATGACACAGCCTACCAATCACAGACAAACATAATAGAACCATCAATTAATTAATGTAATGATATTTGTTTCCTTAGCAACACTGGTTGTAAGCTTACTTCCCCTACAAACACTTTGTAGATGACTGTTTTTTATTTTGGAAAGGGGATGAAATGCAATTAAGGGAGTATGTGGATTATTTAAATAGTTGTATGAATTTTTTGCATTTCACAATGGAATGTTCCCAACATATGATTACTTATTTGGATATAAGATTGAATAGGAAGGATGATAGTATAAAAACAAGCCTACACAAAAAAATATGTTCATGCCAACAGATACACACATAAGACAAGTCTACATGCACCCCATATTTTTAGAGGAATGGTTAAGAGTCAACTTTGCAGGGTGAGTAGGTTGAATACTGACGATGATACCAGCAGACTGCAAATGGATGAAATGGCCCTGGAATTTACAGAGAGGGGATATAAATTGGATATGATACAAAAAACAATGGAGGAGGTGCTGAAGGAGAGAAATTGTGAAACAGCACCTTATTTTAAGATGATTGATAAACAAATGGGAGATAGCTTAGAGAACTGAGATAGTACCTGTGTAAAATCAAGATATGTTCTCTCTTATGATAATAGGACTCATGATGTAGAAAGAGTAATTAGGAAATATTGAATTAGCATATTAACAATACCAGAAATGAAAGAAGTAGTGGATAAATTTCCCAAATTTGCTTATAGAAATGAGAAACATCTTAATGTTATAAGGAATTATTAGTGAATGAACAGAAGAAAACTCTCAAAATTGGCACTTTTGCCTGTTTAAATTGTAGCTGCTGTAAAGATATAATTAATGAGATAATTTTTATACATCCTATTACTGGAAGGAGATATGTTTTTGATGTATTAGCTTATTTCCATTCAACACATAATTTACTTGGCAACATGCATAGTTTGCTCGATGTTCTATATAGGAAAATGCTCAAGATCTTTAAAAGAGCCTATTATAGAACATTAATCAGCGGTTAGAAGGAAGATAAATACAAATGCCTTAGCTAAGCATGTTATAGACAAAGGTAATTTATACACGTTCAAATTTAGGGTAATTAATATACAATATAAGAATATAAGGGGAGGAGATAAAAATAATAAGTCAGAGAGCATTGAACTAAAATGGATGTTAGAATTGAATGCTGAAAAATTATTTGGTTTGAATGGGGCAGTAAGCTTAAAACTAGTGTTGCTAAGGAAACAAATATTATTACATTAATTAACTGATGGTTCTATTATGTTTTGTCTGTGATTGGTAGCCTGTGTCATGTGATTTGTGTTTAAATGTTTTTTTTTTTTTTAATTATGATTGCACACACTGATGAAGGGGAAACCCAAAAGCTTTCTATTGTTTTATGCTATTTTGTATTAAACTAAAAAACATATCTGCTGTTCATTTTGTTATTTTATTGATTAAGAGTATCGGTCACAGTTTGCTGTAGTATTCTCTTTTTGGTTATTTCATTATATTTTACCTAAAACAGCTATTATGGAGCTTAAGAACATTTGGGGAGAAATAATCTGCTTTCAGCAGGAAATAATGCTTACAGGGGGGACTGGAACTTGATTTGCAACAGTGAAGATGTGTCTGGGGACCTAAATATAACAAAAAGGTTACTTTTGTAAGGAAATATATGAAAATGAAATAAATGCAAAATACTCAGAAAATAAGACTGGATCAACCAAAAACAAATATGTAAAGAAAATACAAATACAGCCAGCATGGCAGACACATAATCACTTTATTAAAACAAAAACAAATCGGAACAAAAGATGAGCACTTTCACGTCTCTCACAGGCACTTCATCAGAGCACAACAGTGATATTGTGAAAAAATATACTAAGAATGTTCTAGTGAAACATGGTTTGGTGAATAATCCTACCCATTCATTTACTGTTTTCGTTTTGAAATTGATTCCTTCTATGAGAGAAAGTGATATTAGAAGTAGGACTGAGTGTGTAGAGACTAATTGGATCTTGGAGCTGCAAGTTGATTCCTCTAGAGGCTTGAATGGTAGTGTACCTTTAAGACCTATTTTAATGTGATGTGCTTTACCTCATTAAGGTTTGCTACGTTGTTTTTAATAGCATTTGTTTGTAATGTAACAGATCTGATGAAGCACCTGTGAAAGGTTTGAAAGTGCTTATCTTTTGTTCCTATGTGTTTTTGTTTTAATAAAGTGATTCTGTGTCTGCTGTGCTGACTGGGTTTTCATTTTTCTTTACAAATGTATGAAATTATTTGATATGGAAGACATAAACAAAGTAGTAGGAACTCAAAGAAAATGTACATATTACTCCCCAAGGTACAGTGGGCTAAACAGACATTATATTTCTGGGGAACATGAGCATTTAATTGAAAGCTTTATCACACACAGCCATTAACTATTTTAGATCATGCACCAATAACAAAACTGCAGGGTAATGAAGCATAAATGAATCACTGGCACTTCCCAACTACCTGTTAAAAAAGTAGCTAGTGGAAATTACTCAAGAGTTATTATGTAAGATAGAAATTTCGTTAGAAGTTATAGCTAGTGGGTGGAAAAATAGTAGAGTTTAAAATATAGTAGAAATAAAAGAAAAAGATGTATGGTAAAACAGTAACAGGAATTATTTAGAGGAACTGACAAAGGTATTGCAGAACAAGGGGAATATCATGAACAAAAAGAGGCACAACTGTAGAGTGCTAAAGAGAACACAAGTTAATATTGGAATAATATGCATGAGTTTAGAAAGATTGCTATTAAGCAACTGTTTTTTAATAATAACTTCAGAGCACAAAAAACTTTAGCACAATGACTTAGGCAACAGAAAGGGTTGTTACCAAACTTAGGGAACCTATAACAAGAAAAATAACCAGAGATCATGTAGAGGTATTAGAGATATTTCAGAAATGTTATGAAAGTTTGTATAAAGCAGAGAAATGTGGGAAACAAGAAAGAGCCCAAATGGAAATATTTATGAAAGACATAGGCATGCCAAGGCTACAGGTAAATGAAGCTTAACAATTAACAGTTAATAATGGAGGAGATGAGAAAAGTGGTGATGTATAATCAATTTGCAGGAAAGAGTGAAGGAATAGATAGTATTCCTGTGGAAGTTTGAGAGCTAGGAGGGAAGAAAGTGATAAAGATCTGGAAGGTTTTGTTTAAGAGTATTTTCAAAGGAAGGGAGGCACCAACATCCTGGAAGAAAGCTGTTGAGGCTATAATACTTAAAGACAGTAAAGACCATTCTTCATATAGCCCCATTTCAGTTTTAAACCATGATGATAAAGTGTTTATGTCTATAATAGTTAAAAGATTGGCAAAGGTGTTTTCAGAATGAATAGATATGGATCAATGTGGTTTATGGAGGGGAGGCAAATGTTTGACAATATTAACAGAACAACGATGATCTAAAGGAAAGCAGAATGAAAGAAAATATTGGTGTCATTGCTGGGTCTTGATGCAGAAAAGGCATTCAACAGAATAAGCTGGGATTATACGAGTAGGACAATGGAAACATTTGCATATCCTGATACAAATTAGAAGGATATATCTAATTAGAAGGATATAATTGTTAATTAGAAGGATATATCTTTCCAAAGAGTCTAAACTCAAAATTACCTTTAGAAACAAAGCATGGGCTTTATGGCATTCTTCTAAAGACCCTCAAGATCACATTAAATACACGCAATCCAGGAACAAAACCAAAAAAATCAATTTTACAAGACAAAAAACAATACTACTGTAATTTGCAGACAGTAAATCAAAATAACCCTCAGAAGTTTTGGGCAGGTTTAAATAATCTACTACATCCTGGACAAACTTCAACCCCAATCCCTGCTGCTACTATTGATAAAACCCCTGAAGATGTTTCTGACAATTTTAACCGATTCTTTACTGAGACAATTGAAGCCCTAGCTAGCCAACTACCTCCTAGCTCCCCTGGTCCTGAAAGTAGCACCCCTAGAAACCTACTCGTGTTCAGCTTCCAACCAGTCACCACTTCACTTATCCGTACCTTGATCAAAAAATTAAAACCCACTACACTTTCTGCTGATCAGTTGCTCCCTGCCGAGTATCTACAAAAATCAGCTGATGCTATTGCTTACCCCTGTCTCAATACTAATCAATTGAACCATAGTGGAAGCTAAAATTCCCACCATCTGGAAAATATCCTATATAATCCCACTTTACAAAGGAGACAGCTCTACTGAATTCTTCAATTATAGGCCAATAGCTATACTCTCTTCACTTGCAAAGATTATGGAAAAATGTATTCATAGACACTCATGCACCACCTAATCCAGAATCACCTTATGGCAGACACTCAGCATGGCTTCCGTCCTCATCACAGCACTACTTCAGCCCTCCTAGCCTTTACTAACACCATAAACCATAATCGCAACAATAATTATATATCCTCAGCCCTCTTCTTGGATCTTTCCAAGGCATTCAATATGGTTGATCACCAACTTTTAATCCACACCCTGCAAACATTCTGTCTAGATACTAGAGCCCTTCAATGGTCAACAGCAGGCTGTCCTCTGGCAGAACAAACTCTCTAACCTTCTACCTAACACCCTTGGAGTACCACAAGGCTCTATACTAGGGCCCTTGCTGTTCTCCATCTTCATTAATGACCTTTATACTGTCATCCCAAAAGTCAGCTGTATCCAATATGCTGATGACTCTACTCTGATTTGCTCAGCCACATCTACAGTAGAGTTATGGTCAGCTACCCAGACCACCTTTAATACAATAGAAAACTGGCTTTCTGAACATCGTCTGATCCTAAATCCCAAAAAAATTAAAATGCTGTTATTTCAACCAACACGTAGGTCTACCGCTTTCACCTTTACCATAAATTCAAATGATGGCACAATAATCTCCCCTGACCCCTCTACAAAACTATTAGGTGTCATCATAGACAATAATTTAAAATTCCACCTACATGTTAACCAAACTATCAAAACCATCAATAAAAAACTGGGGTCAAATTTCCATAGCTCGCTCTCACCTTCTTTCAACCCTTCTGTATGCATCCCCTCTACTCTCGAATTTAAACAAGACTGTTCTTAACAAACTCTCAATTTGCTACGACCACATAGCCAGGTTTGCCACTGGGCTGCCTTTTAGGACACATCATTGCATCAATCTAAATCATCTTGGGTGGCTTGAATTACCCAGCCTAATCCAGTATAATCAACTGATTATGGCCTATAAAATCCTCTATAATCCGGACAATACTCCTGCACTTAAAAATATTATGGCCCCCTATAACAATCCTAGACCGCTTCGATCCTCTAACAAACTACTAATTCAGACTAGCAAAATTAATAACACAGCCGGTGACTCTCTCTTTGCAAACTCTGTAAGTAGATCCTGGAACTCTCTTCCAGCTAATATTACCTTACTTTCCACCTTAGGTCAATTTAAAACTAGACTCAAACAACATTTGTCACTTAACTGGCTATGTCAATGTATCAAGCCTGGCTAACTCTCTCTAGAATGTGTAAAAAATCTGTTAGCCAATTTACTGTGTAATTTAATTTAATCCTGACTTGCACTCAGGATTAACTATAACCTGTGGATCTTGTTTAACTTGCTTACTTATGTAATCTCTGTAAATAGTCTGTTTGTAATATGTAATGCTGGTAATATGTAATGCTGTTATCTGCTTACCCTTGGAGCTTTTCTCCCCGGGCCTCTGCTGAAAATGGACATGCATCCAGTCAAACTATCCCAGTCAACAGATGTAAAATAAAATAAATAAATAAAATAAAATATATGACAGATAAGAGGCAAGAATTAAAGTGTATGGGTTCCTCTCTACGTTGTGTCTGAACAGAGCAAACAGGCAGGGGATTTCTCCTTCCCCTTTGTTAACTTGCTCTGGTTAGGAAAATAAGGGACTCAGAAATTCAAGGATGTGATGTGACTGATGTGATAATCAAGAAAAGTTGGCTTTATTTATAGATATTACTTTTTCCTGATAAAACCAGAGAAGTACATCTCAGTGTTGTGGAATATGTTGAGACAGTTTCAATTTTTTTCAGAGTATAAAATTAGTGAAGATAAAACAAAGGCTATAGCTGTAAACTATGTACCTACCCATGAATTGGTTGAACAAAACCATATTTATGGGGACATGATAAAATGAAGTGTTTAGCAGACTAAACAGAAGATAATACAAAAACTAAGAAATTGGAAGCTCTTGTTTTTGGATATGTATAGCAAGATACAAGCAGTGAAAATGTTTTTAATTCCTTTAGTTGAAAGACAGAGGAGAAGTTATGGACAATAATTAATAAAGAGTTGAAGGAATTTATATGGGAGGGAAGTGGGCAAGGGTCAAGTATTACGTTGATCCTTCCAATAGAAAAATATGGTTTAGGATTTTACTGATTTGAAGGAATATTTTTAGTTAAAACAGTTATATATATATATATAAAAAAGGCAAAAAAAGTATAAAAAAAAGTGGAAGGGATGATGATGAAAAGGGAAATTCAGAGATAGATTTTGGATGCAGGGATTATGGAGAAATAACAACAACCATATAACATATATATTATTGAAATATTATATTTATAAAGTAGCAAGTAAGCTAAGAAAAAAGCCAAAGAAATAAGGGAAAAAAAAAAAAAGATTTTGATGCAATTAATTACTGCAGAGAGGGGAACAGAGAGGGGGCAAGATTTACTGAAAAAAAACTGAAGAAAAAATACTAGGAACCAAGATACTAAACATAACTACAGATATATAATAGAAAGAAGAAGAAGAAGAAAGGCAAACAGGCTACAGACTGCCTTCCCTATCAGAGATTGATATGATTGATATTGTATCTAGCAGCAGGATGCTGCACTCTGACCTCTGTATTGTGCTGTCTTTTGATGTGATTGAATACTAAAATATGCTTGAGTTGGAGGTAACTCAGGTGGATATAAAATTCCCATGGTAGCTATTGAAAAGAATAGGGTTTCTTTATTTAACACAACAAAAAAACATTAATTTCATATTTACAAAATATACACATGGTACTTACATATTATAAACAACCAGATTTGTACAATACAAGTCTGGTCAGTAACAATTATGAAATGTTCTCTGTTAGTATAATTAATGTTATCTAATATGGGTCCTTGTAGCAGAACACTCTTTGGGTCTTTCTTTTTTTTTTTTTTTTTAAACACATCTCAAATAATCCAAACCTGTGTTTTACAATACTGCCATTTCTGTTATTTGAAGCCAGCCTGCTCCATGTTTCTTTTTTGTGTTCTTAATTAGTTTACAGTGTTGTACAACCCAGGTTTTGATTATTTGAAGATGCATTTCAAAAAAAAAAAAAAAAAAAAAAAAAAATAACTACTGTCAATTCTGTCTGCACTTCAACTACTAACATTATTTTAAATTATTTTAAGAAAGCATGCTAAGCAAGATGGCGGGTTTCAGCCATGGTAGATCAGGCGACAGGAGGGACAAAGTGGCAAGACAGGGAAAACCTTTTAAAAATTTTTCATGTTGTAAAAACACTTTATTTTTTTTTTTCATAAACAGTAACTTAGAATGTAAGTTCACTATCATACACAGATCATTATCTGTGCAGGTAAGCACTTATTTTAAAATAAAACGCACTCATTGTAATACGACACGTAAATATCATACATATTTATAGGCACATATATGTTTTTTTATATTTTTTGATTTTCTTTATTTCCCTCATACATTATCATTTAGCATTTTTGACTGAATACCTCCCCTACATTATTCCTCATTATCTTATTTCTCTTTTTATCCATTTCTATAAAAAATTTTAAATAATATCTAACATTATTTTATTTCCTTCATCATATATTATAATATTTATTACACTTTTTCAACATTTCTTCTCCTTTTTCTTTTCTCCTTTTTTTCAATCCTTTTAGAATTCATATCTAATCATGTTCAGTCTATGTTATTTCTTTTTCATTAATATTATCAAAATTATTTCTTCAAACATACTTATCATTTCATTTATCTTCTTTTCTTTTTAAAAATCATCACTCTTTTTCCTCACTCAAAATATATTTTCTGTCTTTATACTAATCTTTACTAACAACTTATTTTATTACCAATCTTTTTTTCAAATCTTTTAATTCCATCTATCTTTACATACCAATTTTTTGTTCTTTATTTCATTTTCTAAAATACTTCATCTTTTTAAAATTTTCATGGATTTACATAGGTTTGCATTTAATATGTTTTCACATCAAATTATCTCACATATTTTATTTTTTTTTCTTTATCATATCATTTCCAGGTTTCTTTTTTGTTTCTTTCTTAATTAATTTCTTTCCTTCTTTTATTTTTCTTTTTTTCTTCATCATCTTCTCATCATTCTTTTGATTTTCTTATCTTCCTCCCCTCTCTTTTATTCTCTCTCTTACAGATTAACTCTTTTCATATAGTAAGCAGAAAAAATAATAAAGAAAAACATAAACCATAATCCCTCTCATCTTTCATTACACATAACTTTATTCACTTTTAAGCAGTGAATGGCACATGAAAAAAAAAAAAACACACTTTCTAAATTATAATTTTTTTTTTTTCTGGGATGATATAAACATTTGACATATATTTATTTTTCTAAAACAGAATTCAATTCACTTCCTAAATGTTAATTTTTATAGTCTTTTCTTTCTTCAATCTCTTTATGCATCTTAACTACATATTTTTCCCCACTCATCATTAACCCATTTTTTTTACAATTATATCCACATCAACTGCATTCACTCAAAAAAAAAACAGACCCCTAACATTTTCATATCAACCCCTTTGTTCTTTATTCTTTTTATATCCAAACATCTTTATTTCCTTTAACATCCATTCAGACAAACCAACATTTCCTCATCATGGTTGTCACTTTAACACTATATGATCTTTGTATGTCAAAACTATTGGAATCATTTTCTCATTTTGCATCATCTATCATCATTTATTTTTATTATACTATTTCTCACTATCAACACCATTTTCACAATATTAAGCAATATCTCACTACCTTATGCTTTACCTTTTATACCACACTTTCTCATAATTCTTTCCACAGCCACACATTCACTAGCACTTTACTTTCACTTTGTTGATACATACAGCATTATCTACTAATTAATTAAATTCTTTTTATAAACAATACAACTGTGGTGGGTGGGGTAATGCTGATTTTATCCATCCATCAGTGTGCGGTTTGTCACGAGGGCTTAGCCCGAGTGGCCAAACAAAGGCAACTGTGGGTACAGCCATCATTACCCACACACCCAGAAGAGGTATTTTGCATTATAATAAACATTATTTAATTAAAACTTTTTTTAATCTTAAACTGCAGCTGTCCAGTAGCTTGCTGCCCTTCTGCAGCTGTCCAGTATTTATTGCGGTCTCTGATGTACTGCACGCACATGGCTACGCAGAGATAGGAAGAAACTGTGTGTGGAGTAAAGCTTGTCTGGGAAGCTGCTTTTAAAAGCTTTTAAAGAAATCTTGTGTTAAAGTTCTTTAGACTTTAACATAGCGAGATAAAAAAAAAAAACAGAGATTTTTCTTTCCTTTTGTTTTTAAAAACAAGATTTAACAACAAGTTTAACAAAGAGAGACAAGAAAGGAAAAAAGCAAAAAAAAAAACTGACTTATTTTTATAAAATATCTATTTATGTTAAACTCATTTAACATAGCAAAGTCTAACATCAATGGAGCTCTTCCATTCCTCTGTTCCTATCTGAAAAAAAAAAAATTATGGGAAAATTTAAATTATGTAGTCCACACAATTAAAATTTTTATCTTAATCAAGTGCTTTTCATCACCATATATATCAAGAATCATTAACTATTTACAATATTTAATCAATAATCCATGTCTTAATTAATAATATTTATTTCCACAATTCCCTTTGTTATACTAAATCAATTTGCTTCCACAATCTATATTACTTTCTACTACATTCTCCCTCTGTCTTAATACTAATAATAATTTAATTACTTACAATATTCCATAATTTTATTTACATTATTTCATACTTCTCCTAACCTTTAATTTATTTTATTTTATTCCTTTATTTTTTCTCAAAAGTGATTTCCTTCAATGTTCTTACATGGTCTGTGTTGCTATAAAAAAAATATCAGTTATTATTTCATTCTTCTTCTTTCTTGCACATTATTATTTCCATTTCATAAAATATTACAAGAGTAAGGTAGCTTTTTAAAATGAATGATGCTAGATATGTGATGCAAAAGGAAGTGGTGGATCCAGTAGTTCTGAGATACGCAGATTACACAACTGTAATCGCTAAGAACAAAATACGGATGAGGGAAGTACTGGTTTGACTGAATGCATGTCTAAATGAAATGGGAATTACCTTGAATACAGATAAAAGTAAGGGTTTAGATGATATGGTGAACATTGGGGTGTGTATTTTTCAGTAAAGGAAGTATCTTTAATAAGAATAAAATTTATGGAAACTGATATAGTTATGATACAATGGGGTGGTTTGATAAAAGAATTGGAAGAAATACGTCTTCTGTGGAGGACGTACAGATTAGTATTCAAGAAAAAGGTTTATCTGGTGAAGTCAGTATCAATGGGAAAAATAGCACATATATCAAATGCTTACATGATCCCAGAAAAATATGAAAAGGAAATTGTACAACTGGTGTTTTCTTACATATGGGGTTCATGATTAAACCCAGTGAAAAGAAGTGAAAAAGATACCATTTCAGCTGCTAAAGGTTGCTCCATGGCAAATGAACAAACAAAAGACAAAAATCCAGGAGCAAACCACCACAGATCAAAAACCACACATTAAAAATACTTTATTACTAGTTAAAATGAGAGGAGCTTTATCTGTGTAAATAAGTTGTTTTATATGAAAGAAAATGAAAGGAGACTGGGGTCACAAAATCCAGTTGCTTATTCTGCTTCTTTTAACTTAATAAAATATTAAAGTGGGTAAAGGAAGAGAATGAGAATTTGATAGCGAGAATGTTTAAATATAAGGACAACAAAATCTGGGAGATGATGAGAATGAGAATAAGAAAAAGAGTAAAAGAATGTGTGTGTTAAGAAATGCAAAATTATGACGAAAAATGCTAACATGGAAAATAAAAATGGATGCTATAGAGAAAAATGATGAAGCAATATTATTATGTAAACTGATGGAAATTGTACCATAAGAAGTGATTAAAGCCATTAAAGCAATGAAAAAGGGGGTAATAAAATAGGAGAGTGTCAAGATTTCCTATGGAGAATAGTAATAAATAAGGTAATCGTAAAAGAGAATATGTCATACAAAAAGAAATTTGAAAGAATGTGTTTATTTTGTGGGGAGAAAGAGAACAGAGTATGTTTTTGACATGTAAAAGAGTGGTGAAGCTCTGGAAAAAGTTGTATGTAGAAAAAAAATGAGTATATTAATGATATAAAAATATGAATATCATTATGTATGCTTGTTATAATAATAATTAGAAATAATATATGAGAAAGCTAGATAAGAATTTATTTTATGTAATATGTGTTATCTGGAATAAAAGACAGTGAAATTTTGTTTACTGGGAAATGGATTTTGGCAGATATATTGCAAAAAAATCAGATTATGTTTGTGGAAGAAGAACAATGAGGATGATGTAAGAAACATGATATATTTAAAGAAAATAGAAATGTGTGTACACATACACACACACACACACATATATATATATATATATATATATATATATATATATATATGAGATCTATACAGATGCTCGACTGCAACTTTCAATGAATCCCAATTTGGTGAGCATACTTGCGCAAAAGTGCTGTTCACTAAAGCAGCACATTCACATAAGTATGCTTGTTGTTCCAGTCGTACTACGGTGTGGTAAGGGAAAATTCCCTTTTCCCCACTGTAGTGCGACCTTGGAGTGAGAATATTAAAGTAGGGGGGGGGGTGTGGGGGTGCAGGGGGGCTTGCCACCCTGCATTCAAGTAGATTTTGTGTTTTTTTTTTTTTAACATACTTTAATGAAAGTGCTTTTTCAATGAAAGCACTTTCGTTAAAGTGTGTTCAATGGTAATGGATTTGAGCTTTTGATCTTTCAATCAAAAGTCCTAGATCCATATATATATATATATATATATATATATATATATATATATATATATATATATATACACACACACACACACACACACACACACACACACACACACACACACACACACACACACACACACACACACACACACACACATGTAAATATGTACATTTTAAATATGTAAATAATGTTTTTCATGCTGCATTAAATAAAGGAACCTTACTCTTTTTAAAGTGCCATGGGATTTTTAACATCCCCCTGATCTGCCACTATCTCAGGAAGATATTGCCTTGGTTTAATATCTCATTAGATGGGCAACACATTCAGGAGTGCTGCACCCCCATGCTTCACTACAATGATATGGATAAAGAAATGCAAAGGAGGTTTGAGAGACTGGTCAAGGTTAATAAGCTGAGGGAGACTTTGATACAGACCCCATTATCTAAACAGTGGCCAAAGACTGAAATAAGAAAACTGAGCAAATGTGAGGCTAAGAGGATTGGGAGAGTGAGGTATCTACCCAATCCAGTTTGGTTTCATCAGGGGCAGGTCATGCCTACTCAACCTGGTGGACGTCTTTGACAAGGTCACCAAAGCAATGAATGAGGGCAGAATGGTTAACACTGTCTACCTTGACTTGGCCAAGGCATTTGACATAATACCTCACTCAGACATTCTTGACAAACTCAAGATGTTTGGTATAAACTTTTATGTCACCTAATGGATAGCCAGCTAGCTCATACATAGGACCCAGGAAGTTAGAACTGTGCAATCCACCTCTACAAAAAGGCCAGTAACAAGTGGAGTCCCTCAGGGATCAGCCCTGAGAAGCCTCCTTTTTGGCATTTACTTCTCTGAGGTAAAGGCCAATATCAATGGCCTCTTTATGGCTAAATTTCCAGATGATTGCAAATTACGAGCTGTCATTGAATCTCCCTCTGACACAAATGTTCCCCAAGAAGGGTTGACACAGACAGACAACTGGTGTCAGAGCCAGGGATTAAAACTAAATGCAAAGAAATGCATAATAGTATCCTTTTGGAAGTCATCAACCCCTGGTAACTATCATATTGACAACAGACCCCTAAGAGTTGACAAAATAGTCAGGGACATGGGGACACATACAGACAGTAGCCTTTAACCATCACATGTCTACAGTAGTGAGAAAATCATTCTGTGTTGTGCAACTTATAAACAAAGGTATGGTACCTACATCCAAGGAAGTCATTGTTCCACTGTATTCTGCATTCATCAGACCTATCATTGAGTACAGTGCCCCCTTTGGTATGTACTTAACCAAGCATATCCAGCAACTGGAATGTCCATAGAGGTTCCTCACTAAAAGAATATAGGGCTTAAGAAACATGTCCTATGCAGACCACCTCAAGGCCCTATTCCTGTATTCTGTCTCCTGCAGGCTGTTGAGGGGACATCTATGTCTGGAATATAAGATGTTGTCAGACCCCAGTCTGATGAACCTGCATATCTGCAAAACAAACAGCACCAGAATTAACCATTCTAAAGACTTAAACCTTCACTGTGACATAAACAGAACCTGCTGGAGATACAGGTATGTATCCCAGAGACTATCCCATTCTCTGGAACAGGCTCCCCATCCATGTGAAGCAGAGTTCCTCCCTAACGCAGTTCAAGTGTAACTTGGACAATTGGATGAGGAACAGGAAATCCATCCCTGGTTTGGCACCTATGTCTCTAATGGACACAAGCAGCCTGTAAATGGCTCATCTCCCAGGGCTCTGCTTGTGAATTTTTCACTTCCCAAGTTCCTGCTTAAACTTATCAAGGGTATCAGAATGTGTCAGAAATTTGGGATGGATGGCTGGGCTTAAAAAGGCCCCTGTGGTCGTGGGCCTAGTAAACACCTATGAACCTATGAACTGTGAGCTCTTCAGGGAAATTAAGGATAGCGTAGCAAAAACTTCCAGGCACCACCACAGCAATGACGATACTTAGTATCAAGATATAACAGCACTAATACGGCAAAAAATGTTATTAAAAGTCACTTCTGAGTGGAGCAAAAACTTCCAGGCACCACCACAGCAAAAACGATACTTTGTATCAAAATATAACAGCATTAATACAGCAAAAACTGTTATTAAAAGTCACCTCCACTTGTAAAATTCAATAAAATATATATCCAGATATCGCTCAACTGAAGAACAGGATGCAGTCACAATAGATGCAGCAGTTATACAGCCAAATGAAATAACAAAAATATTCAAATTATCCACATAAAGTGTTTTAAAGATATGGTATCGATGTGGATAATTTGAATATTTTCAATATTTTCGTTATTTCATTTTAGTAGTACTACAAATAAAGTGTTTTAAAGATATGGTATCGATGTGGATAATTTGAATATTTTCAATATTTTCGTTATTTCATTTGGCTGTATAACTGCTGCATCTATTGTGACTGCATCCTGTTCTTCAGTTGTTTCAGTCGAGCGATATCTGGATATATATTTTATTGAATTTTACAAGTGGAGGTGACTTTTAATAATGGTTTTTGCCATATTAATGCTATTATATTTTGATACAAAGTATCGTTTTTGCTGTGGTGGTGCCTGGAAGTTTATGCTACACTCAGAAGTGACCTTTAATAACGGTTTTTGCCATATTAGTGCTCTTATATCTTGATACTAAGTATCGTCATTGCTGTGGTGGTGCCTGGAAGATTTTGCTTTGATTTTGTTTTTCTGCTGGGCACTTTTAATCTGCTGCTGCTTTTTGTCTATCTACGAAATTAAGGATAGGAAAAATCTGAGTGGGCACTGGTTGCTATTTTATACATCGACTTGTGCAGTTAAAAAAGAGATAGAGGAGTTTAAAGAAAAGGGTACATCAGAAGGAGAAGTTTAGAAAAGGGTAGTTGGATGAGAGTGAGTAAAGGGAAATGGGATATATGTAAAGGTTAATGGCATGAGAAGAGGAGAAAGGCAATGATGAGGTTATCTAATGGGTGGATTAAAGAGCTTCATACTGGGAAAGGAATTGCATCTGGGAAAGAGGATGGTTCATGGGGTGTAAAAGGTAAAACTAATTGTCTCAGTTAATGATAATCAGCTTTGTCTATTGCACAGGTACTTTGGCTGTCACAAAGAATTAAGAAGGGGGGCGTGGCCAAGGATGAACACAGGATAGCAGCAGATTTCTTCAGCTCCACCAATTTCATTACACTGACAGGAATTAATTACTTAAAAAATTAATTTTTGAAGTAATTTTCTTTCTAAATATGTTTGTTTTATATAGTTCTTGAACTATATCTAAAAAAGAAAGGAAATTTTAACAATATTCCTGTCAGAAATCACTTTGGAAATTTTCCTGTTAGTTTATCAGTCTGAAATGAGTTCCAGTAAGACAAATTCTCAAGACTCCAGCATCAAGAAAGAACTTCAGTCTCTGATAACTATAATCCAGCAACTTACTGCTAAGATGGATAAAATGGATACTAAAATAGATACCTTCATAGAAAAACTACAAAACAAATAGACTTGTTACATATAGACCTGCAACAACAGAAGATCCAGATGACAGGCATAGAAGAAGCTGTGAATGACATGGAAAATAGAATCCAAGAAGAGGAAATCAACATTGAGTTTCTGCTGAAACAAAATACACATTTACAAACAAAGCTGGATGACCTTGAAAATAGATCTAGGCAATAACATTAGGATTTTGGACTGCCAGAAAATATTGAAGGTAACAATATTACTTCTTTTTTAACAACATGGCTCCCTAAAACTTTAGACTTACCAGAAGCATTCTCTTTTGGTATCGAAGAGCACATAGATCTATAGCTAATACTAACTCTAACAAAAACTATCCTAGATCAGTTATAGTTAGATTTCTATCATCTTTTGATAAAGAGATGGTTCTTAAATCTGCTTGGGCTAAAGCTCCTGTTAAGATTAATGAGACAACTGTGCGTTTTGACAATGACTATTCTTCCTTGGTAATAGCTAAAAGAAAAGTTGTTCTGCCACTAATAAGGGAGCTTAAAAAAGCACAGTTTAAAACATACCTTCTGTTTCCTGCCAAGCTAAAAATCTTCCTTCCTGATGGTCATAAAATGTTTGATGACTTAGACTCTGCTTTACTGTTTATCAAGGAAAATAAGATTTTGGATAAAATAGAGGAAATGGAATGGGCTAGTCCTTCATTAAAGAGACTGGCAACTGAAACTTCGTGGAAGACTTCAGAGAAGAAGAAGAGACTAAAAAACAAATGATTTGTTCTATGGTTTTCTTTCTTTTTTTCTCTCTCATCATTTTACTTCATTATTAATCTTTTTAAATATAATTCCTGCATTTCCAGAAAACCACAAATATTCTGAAAAAGATTTAATCAAAGTTATTCTCTGTGTGCAAAGAAATGTTTTGTTTCATAACCAGTCAAAATATCTGAGGAACTAATAACAAGCTATTATTCAATTTGTTTCTCTTTCTGAAAAAGAGAAGTAAGGTCAGTAATTTGATACATTTTTTTTCTCTTTTTCTTCTCCTTTTCTTCTTTTCTTTGTTTAAACAATGACATTCTATTTAGATTATGTAGTGGGTAAAGGGTGGGAGGGCAGGAGAGAAGAGTAATGAAAATATGATAAATGGAATAATAACATATTTATTCCTTGTAAAAAGTGTATATGTTCTTCAAATGCTATTCCTAATTATACTTTCTTGATTATACTGCTTATGCTTGTTTGTAAATAATCTGTCATGCTTTAACTAATAATAATTAGAACTAAATAATAGTAAATAATATGTTTTATTTTTAATTCTATTAATATAAACAGTAAGTAATATTCCATTGTATATACTTCTTATAGCTTTCTCTTACATTTTTTTTTATTTCTGCTTTACACTCTTTTATTTTCTACTCTCTTTTTCTTTTCTTTATTCTTTCTCTTTATTTTTTTTCATATTAATATATAGAAATGCTTTTGATCATATAGACACAGTAAATAATAAGATTTGCATAAAAATTGAGTTGAGACAAAAATATTGAGTTTTATTACTTATTAATAACTTTGGGCTTAATTTCACTTACATAGAGGCTGTAATAACCTGTAAAATACATTGCGAAGGTTTTGTCATGTTTAGATGCATTTACACTGCTAAATGAATGTTTGTCACTAGTTTTTAACAAGTTTCCCGCCAAAATGTTAAGAGAGACAATCTGGGATGTGGGCTACCTCATGAATAGTGTCCTCGAGTTGTTTCAAAAGCTTCGACTCTCAGAATTCTCACAGAGAAGCTGAAAGCAGTCAATTTGACCTTTGACCCAGATATCACACTGACACATCGCAGATTCAGAAAGAACACTCTACCAGGAAGTAGAACTGATGCAAATGCGACTATGTGAAGGAAAATGAACTCTTTAACATCTAAATGTGAGTTATTTTATATAATTACTTAAATATCTATGTTATAATTCATAAAATATGTCAGTTATAATGATTTTAAATGATGCAGTTTCTTGTAGTAAGTAAATGTCTTATTTTAGAAGGCATAAACATTTATTCAAGTGTTTTTGAAAATCTACTTGACTGCAGCATACTAATCTGTGTTAAAAACTTATGTTCCAAACATATACATTACTATAACTCATTTAAAAAATCCCGGTACATGTGAGGCAGAGCACCTCGCTGGCCTTGTTCAAGAGAAATCTTGACCAATGGATGGGAGATCGCAGATATACCCCAGGAATTACCTCAGTGTCACTGCTCGACAGAGGCACAGCAAAATAATGGGTATAGTTCCCCATACTAAAGGGGTGGCGTAAGCCACAAAACAATGGGCTAGGCTTATAAATGCCCTCGGGCAGATAGCCTAGTATGAACCTATGAACCTATGAACCTATGAACAAACAAAATTGAATCCTATACAAAATTCCATAAGAGATTCAATAAATACAGCTATATTTAAAGGTACACCTAAAGGAGGAGATGTAACATTACTTATGTTGTTATTTGTTATTTTGATCATAAGATTCTTAAGTTTTAAAAATGCCAAATGACATCTTTAAAAGGAATTTCTTTAAACATTAATGGATTGAATAATCCGTGTAAAAGGGCAAGCCTAATAAGATACATTAATTTACATAAGGCCAACTTAGTCTTCCTGCAAGAAACCCATCTCTTGAAAAAAGATATTGATAAACTAGCCACAAACAAATATACAGTATTGGTTAGTTCAGAGCACACTCAGAAAAAGAGGAGTGGCTATTTTATGGAATAAAAGTATGCCCATTCCTAAAACCATTAAGTCTTATCAGGATGACAAAGGAATGTTTTGTATGGTTACAATACAAATTAATGGGAAGACTTACACTTTAATTAATGTATATTGGATACCTGGAATTGGTATTAATACAGTGAAACATCATCTTGATAAGATCATATCATTCTCTATAGGAGATATTATTTTAGCTGGTGACTTTAATTGTATACTACATGAAAGTGATACTACCACTATAGGAAAAAGAAGAATTACATCTAATGCAAAACATTTAAATGATTTTGCTAATTCTTATCATTTGAATGATATTAATAATCAGATAGATTCAAAATCATTACCATACACCTTTTTTTCTAACAGATACAAAACATATTCAAAAATAGATAGGGTCTTTATTTCTAACCAGATGGTAACAGATTTAATTAATTCCAAAATCATTTCATGTCCTATATCTGATCATAATTCAATTGTTTTTGAATTCATGATAAAAAATACTCATAATGTTCAGATCAAAAGGATAGCAGCATACTTAACTCAACTAAAAGACTATAAAGAATATATACTTTCAGAAGTAAAACATTTTTTAGACATAAATAATACTCCTGAAGTCTCCATTGTCTATGTTTGGGATGCCTTAAAATCATATCTATATGGACAAAGTATCAGATGGTATAATAATAAAAGGAAATCTTGGGATAAGGAATTGTTAGATATTCAAAGTAAATTAGACTCTTATAAACATAATAATAAAGAAAATATTATGGACAAGAAAGTTATTGAAGAAATAAACAAACTAAATGAGAAATACAAAGAAATTTTAACTCATAAAGTTAAAATAACTTTAGAGAAATACAAGTTTTTGTCTTATTCAATAAGCCCCAAATACTTACATAGACATAAAAATAAAACAAAAAGGTTGAATAAACAAAACCATATCAAAGAAATCTTTTCTCTAAGGAAAAAGAAGAATGTTTCTAGTATACCAGAAATACTAGATGAATTTAGAAATCACTTTCACAAAATTAACCATAATAACATTAACATGGAACCTAAAGATAAAATAAAGGAGTTTATAACCACAAACATGAATAAAAAGCTTAATATACAACAGATTAAACTATTGGACAAAGTATTTCATATACAGAGGTTATTACACAAATAAATAAGCTTAAATCAAACAAAGCACCGGGTAATTATGGTATTATACCAGAGATATATAAAATCCTTTCTAAAAGTACATATTCATTAATACATAAGGTTTTTATTTTGGCCCAAACTGAGTTAATAACCCCATCTTGGCAATATACATTTATTTCGCCAATTTTAAAACCTAATAAAGATCCAACTAGATGTACTTCATATCGGCCCATCTCATTACTTAATGTTGATTATAAAATGTTTATGAGTATTTTTGCTGATAGATTGAAGACAATCCATGTTCTCACTCTAGATATAGATCAGACAGGCTTCATTGTAAATAGAAATACTTTTGATAATATAAGAAGAACTTTAACATTAATTGATTTTGCAAATAGGAAAAGAAAGATTTAACACTTATTAGTCTTGATATAAGTCAGCATTTGATTCAGTAAGTTGGGACTATCTGTTTACCTTACTGAAGTGCACAAACTTCTCAGATGCATTTGTAAATCTAATTGAGCATTTATACAAAGGAACATTGGCTTATATTAAGGTAGGAACATATGTTTCACAAAAATACCCATTTTAAAGGTACAAAACAAGGATGTCCACTTTCTCCACTATTATTCACTTTAGTAATGGAGCCTTGGGCTAATTTGATCAGAAACAGTACTGACATAGAGGGTTTTGAAATAGATGTAAATACAACATCCAAAATTCAACTTTTTGCAGATGATGTTCTAATTACATCAGCAGGATCTAATTCTTCTATGCAGTCTCTATTTGATAAAATGATGAATTTTAAAAGTATTTCTGGTTTAATATTCAATAAAGAAAAAACTAAAATACTACCTATATATACACAAAAAAATATTCTCATTAGTGATTTTACTAAATATGTACCCAATTCAGGTCAGATAACTTATTTAGGTATAATACTATCTAAAGATATTCAATCTATTATATACAATAATTATAATACCTGTTTTCTTAATATACAAAATCTTTTTAATACCTGGAATAATATGTTTTTTACTATGGAGGAGAGACTTACAATTATTAAAATGATAATATTCCCCAAGATTTTATACTTAATACAATCAATAATACTTCCACCTACAAAAATAATTATCAAGAAACTGAATACACTAATGTTAAATTTCCTATGGGCACCTAATAGACCTAGGATTGCATTAAAGAAACATACTAATAGCTGGTCTCAAGGGGTATTTCTTTTCCAGACTTTAATTTATATACTATCTCTTCTATTGTAAAAGTTATTACTTTATTAATAGATCAGTCATATGTCGCAAAATGGAAAGATTATTGGGAGCTAATTAGTATGCACTTCATGAAAATCTCCTTAACACATAAAAATATGATTGTAAATAACTCCATGTTATGGTTACTAAAGGAATTTTGTACTTCACCTATTACACCTAAACATATGGTTTGTTACCCATTAAATAGTATTATTAGCTATCGTAACTTTATATTCATGCACCCTAAGTATAGGGAATGGAATTTTATTATATTCCCTATAATGTATACTCAGGGTATACTTTTGTCATCTACTTCTGAAGGAACTCATTTAGCTATAGATAATGATCTAAAGTACTGGTATCGGTTGATATCTGATAATAAAGTTAAAAATCTAGTTTTCTTAAAACAAGAATTTGATCTAAGAGAAACTTGCTGGTTAGAGGTTCAGACCTTTAGACAACATCTCATTAATAAAATAGATCTAATGTCTATAACAGTTAAAGAATCTATTCCAACACTGATTGATTACTTGATATTAAATTTACAACATAAAGTTTCTGATAAAGGTAAACTTTCATACATACATAAAATTATCAGACAAGAAACTTTTTACAGTGTAGATACATACTGGAATTATTTCACTTCTATTAATGGGGACCCACCAAATCAACAAGATAAACAATATATATTGGAATCTGCCTATAGAACTACGTATTCCATTGTCTGGAGACTTTATACATGAAAATTTTTACATAGATCTTTCTATACACCTTTAATGACGAATAAAATAAATAATAAAGATAATCTATGTAAGAGATGTAATGTAGAAATTAATGCTGACTGGGCTCATATGTTTTATGACTGTATAAAATTGAAAGAATACTGGAAGTCAATTAATGAATTTTTGCAGGCTCTTTTTACAGATAATTTCATTATTTCTAAATCTCTTATATTATTCAACACACCTGTACCTCAAAGTGTTAAAAAGGTTAAGCTTCCCTTGTTATGGTCTATTCTAGCAGTGGCTAGGAAAATACTAACCAGAAATTGGATTTCAGATACACCTCCTTCGTTCAATGAATTTAAAAATGTTATGAATATAGTGTGCCATATGGAAATAAACACAATTAGGTCAAGAACAACTAGAAAAACATCTTATTATATTGTATGGGATAATTTACAAAATGTGTTAAAAAAATCCTAATTTCAATAGCATGGTATTTTAGTTTAATTAATTGATCTGATTGTAGTGGATGTCTTTGTAAATACTTTAGTTGTTTTGTTGAATGTTATAATCATATCTATTTTTAATTACTTGTATAAAATTGTTATGATATTTCTCTTGTATGTTAAAACAATAAACCTGTTTTGAAAAAAAAAAACAAAGAATTAAGAAGGAAGTGCGGTGGTGGGATGCAGTACATTGGGGATGTTGTGGGGATAAGGCAGATAATATTTTTAATGTGGTAGCTTTATGAGCCTTGGAGAAACTTATGGCACAAAATGATTAATATTTGGTTGGAATTTCATAATGATGGTGGCAGAGTTGTGAGCTTCATGTCTCTTTCGAAATGAAGGAAGGGTAGAGTAAATGAAAAAAGATTTACATAAGGATGCATAAAAATTGATAATGCAAGAGTGGAGAGCTTAGAAAATACATGACATATACAGAAAGAAAGTGCAGAATCAGGCTAAGGGAGACATTACAGGTCTACATTTTAACTACAGTGTTTAGCAACCAAAGGGGATGGGGAATCTAGAAAGGCAGAGATGTAGAAATGATGTAACAAGTGAGATGATAGGAGAAAGCACAGTGGTTGTTTAAGTTAAAAGGGGAGAAGGACTTTAAGTCACAAAAAGGTCTGCAGCAATGACAGGAGAAGTAGAGAAGGGAAAGGGCAATTATTAATTTAACATAACGTGTCTAGTACTCTTTGAGGTTCATGATTTATGAATCTATTCTCACTTTTGGTAGGTATGTGTGAAAGGGAGCATGACTAGAGATGCTCATTGGAAAATTTAGGCAGAAAAGTATGGGTTGTGTAACGGAAGAGGATATTCAGCATTCAGTGCAGAATTTGTATTAACATGTTTGTTCAAGCTTTGTAGTCTTCTCTTTTTTGTTTGTTGTACTTTTTATTTATCAAAGTAGTATAGAGAAAAACACAACCCACATAAATTAAACTCTTAGAAATAAAATGCAATATCATTAAAACAAAGAATGAAAATAATAAAAAAATAAAACTTGAATGGTAAATAGCCAGTCAGAAAATGGTAATAGCAGCAAATCAGACTCAACATGAAAATACTAAGCCAGGTCTAGTGGTGAAAATACTAAGCCAGGTCTAGTGGCCTAGATGTACACAAGCTTAGCAATGACCCATGCAATAACAGTTTCACTAGTGGTGGGCACCTGGAATAGGTTGTAAGGGAGGATGGGTGTGGGGTTTTAACTGGGGGAAGAATTGGTGGAGCAGGCTGTGTACTGTCACAATACCCTAGAGAAGGATAAGCAATCCAAATGATTAGTCTGAAGGCAGATGTTAGGCTCTTCAAGCCAACCAAATTCCTGGTGGTAGTCTTCCATGCAGGTGTGCAGAAACATGCACTTGCATGGAAATGGCTTCGGAATCTCCAGGGTGATGTGGATCTCACATACTCCTGCTGAGGGGCAAGGTTAGGCCATTCCAAACACTTTCATCACTTGAATACCATTAATGGACATGCATCTCCCTTATGTCTGTCAGAATAGTTGTCTTCCCATAAAGCTCTTACCTTGATCCAAGGTGAAACTCCCAGCAAAGGAAACAAAATTGGCTCTGCTCAACTGGTGGGAGGGGCTAATGGCTCACAAACATGAGGGTGACATTACATTATATATATATATATATATATATATATATATATATATATATATATATATAAAAAGCTAAAAAACTATAGTGCATAACATTAATCTAAGTAAAACATCAAACTAAACTTCAAGCCTAAATAACAACTGAGCCAAGAAAGAACCAAAAAAGCACAGTTTTAATAAACAATCTGGTGCCTCGGCTGAAGTACAGACATAAATAACATAAAGCCTAACCTGGAAACTATTAAAAACAGAAATAAAATTATCTTTAAGAGGGCACCACTTAAAAAACACTTCATAACCTGCTTAAACCTGCTTAAAACTTTGCAAGCATTTGCTACATCACATTGAAATGAATGAGCAACACTAATATGTGTGTGTGTGTGTGTGTGTGTGTGTGTGTGTGTGTGTGTGTGTGTGTGTGTGTGTGTGTGTGTGTGTGCGCGTGATATAGATGAAAGTATGCATACATATATAACTATATCTATCTATCTATATATAGTATACATGCATTTGGTCAACAGGCATAAGTTCGAATGAATAATGGTCGAAAGGAGTGCTGGAAGATCTCATTTTGTTGAACGCAACTGTTGCAAATTGCAATAAAGCCGAATCATAAGATACAGTCGCTCAAATCACGTTTGAAGTTTGAAATGCGATATCAACAGAATTCTCACACAATAAATGTAATGTGCACTGGTCATTACACATAACCTTCTAACTGCAGAGAAAAGTAAAGTTATACTGAGTAAAGGTAAAAGGAAAGGCATCACTCTTTCAGAAAAGAGAAAAATGATTTGAAAGACAACATAAAGTAGGGGGCTTCACCCTCCCCACACCCCCTACTTAAATATACCAACTGTGAGATTGCACCACAGTGGAGAAAAAAACAAAGTCTTGAGAAATATATTAGTGGACACGGGTGTGTCTACAGATCTACTTGCTGCATGACAGTGTTGGAAAGACCATTTATCTCAAGCAGAACAACTGCTGACAAACTTGCTACACTTCAAACATGCGCTGATTTCGAAAATATCGAATTTGACATTGCCCATATTTGATTTTCAACATTTGTACTGTTCGCATAGCCTGCTTTAGGCACCAGTGAACCCTGTGATCACTGGGGGCCCCCTGTTCCCTGGGGGCTCCCAACCACAGCAAGTTATCTTATCCTGATGTTTTGTAACATGTCTGTCAAACCAAGAAAAGCTAGTACAGCATTCTTGTATACTTAATAAACCACATGGATAAAAACTCTTACTTATAGCTCCTTTAAATTTCAAAAGTATTTCTGGTTGTATTAACAGTGTTTTATCAACTAACAGGCATCAGAATTCCATTAAATATTTTATCACTGACATAGAGTCCCTGGCTTAGTTAACCCCTGCTGTTGGACATTTTCTCCACGAAAACTAACTACATAGTGAGCTTTAGGTCCCTGCTATACCAGTGGCTGCAGGGGCCCTCTTAATCATCCTTGACTGCGTGGGGGCCCCACAAAAGCTGCTGCTGGTTGGGGAAAAAACGAGGAAAAAAAAAATGTATTAATGTCCTAATTATGCTCTTTAACCTGAACAGGGCTGTGATATGACCCTGTTAGGGTGACCATGATAATGATCATGAGCAAGGTAAGTACTAGAGAGACCAGCAGCCCAGAGTGACTTATCTCAGTGCAAATTTTGGATTTTAAGAAGAGCTGATACTTCCGATCATCAGGGATGGTTTTCTCTTTCAGGGAGTTTTATAAATACAAGCAGAGCACCAGATACTATAACTCCCTATTGCTTTGCTTAATAATTCAGTGCAATCCCAAAAATAATACAATAAAGGCTCAGAATCAGGACTACATTTTAAATATTACTCCAATTTATTTAAAAAGTTAATAGAATTACACCATTTGCATCAGCACGTATTATTGGACAATAAGTATAAAACTCAGATGTCTGGATTGATTGACTGTTTGTAATCCTGAATGATTTTACCAGGAAATCAAACTTTTTACGAAGAAGAAAGCAAAAGTATGAACAAAATCAGGGAAGGTCTGTGAAATCAAGGACAGTGACAGGTCTGTGAAATCAGGGACAGTGACAGGTATGTGAAATCAGGGACAGTGACAGGTATGTGAAATCAGGGACAGTGACAGGTATGCATCACTCCTCAATGAGGGAAATAAGTGACTTACCCTGCTGCTGTTTGACAACTCATAAACAACAGTCACTGATCTGGCGTGGCAGTACCAGTGTTGCACAATATAGTGTTATTTGCTAAAATAAGTACAAAACTAGTATTTCTATGGCTTATGCTTGTGTGTGTCTCCGTATGTGCACAAAAAATATCACTGATTTTTATCTGTGCGTGCACCCAATAATGCCAGGACACAGACATTATTCTTCTGGATATCAGTAAAAAATGTAGCTAACAAGTAATTATATTTCAAAAGTAAGACATAAAATATATCACAGAACATTCAGACACTTAGATCTTCTTGGAGTCTGGTGGCCCCCACTCACCAGACTGTATAAATGGATACTGGGGGCTCCCTTAATCATCCTTGACTCTGTGGGGACCCCCACAAAAGCTATTGCTGATTGAAGAAAAATGAGACAAAAAATGTATGAATTTTCTGATTGAGCTGTTTAACTTAAACAGTGCTGAGATATGACCCTTTTAGGATAAAGCTGATAATAGCCTTTGGTTTCAACCACACCCATTCTAAAACCAGCCCTGCTCAAATGTGTGTGTACAGAAAGCTGCTGTAGGTTATTGGTGGCTGGGTTTTGTGTGGTCATTACAACTTTAATTTTCAGCACAGTCAAACCTTAGAGGTGTGCACATGAAGTCATTATAGCTTGTGTTCGAGCTGAAGACACTGTGGTCACTGTTTATTTACTTTTCCTCACAGACCTCAGAGGTGTAAAACAAAGGTTACTACAGCTTGTGTAGGGGTGGTGTACTGTCGAGGACCAACAAATTAGAACATATTAAAGAAATCATTCTCACAATCACACATTAGGCACATATACATGGGGCTGACTTTGAGGGTTAGGAGTAAGGAAGCATGCTATGTGTATATATATATATATATATATATATATATATATATATATATATATATATATATATATATATATATATATATATATATATATATATATATATATATATATATATATCAGCAGTCACTTGAAATATATGACTAAGGCAAATTAAAGAAAAAATAAGAGTGAAATTCTTTTCCTTTCCATGGCTTTTCTTTAGGCCACCATTGGAGTACAATGCTGTGAATATGCTGAGAATATGTCTAAAATGAATCCCAGACCATCTGTAACCTTAAGGCTTCTTGGGCCCTTGCTTATTTGAGTTATTTCCTAAATGATTATTACTGTGCTGTCTTGTTCAGGAAAGGAGTGTTGAAAGGATGGAAGGAAATCTAAAGTTGAACAGCAACAGTGAATTTCTTTCCTTAATCATAATTTCTGTTCAAACCATTATTGGATGAAAAGGTTGTGTAAAAAGAAAAAAAAAACTTTAAAATGCATTTTAGAGCATATAGAAAATTATTACTTCTTGAAAAGCTAAGAGTAAGGCAAAATGTGAGAAAAAGAAGATAAAAGTATTGTGCATGGTATGGGAAGCCCAAAAAGGGGAGGGGGGTCAGAGGAGAGGATGGGGGGCGTGCAGGAGTTGTTGAAACAGTAGGCCTAGTCATCAGTTCATTTAAGTCCAGACCTGTACATACAGTTATTGCAATGTATCATTGTTGCTACTAAATGCCAGTAACTGTAACTGTCTCTTTGTTAGACAGGTCATCATAGTGTGGTGTATAGGCCTGCTGTAATGTAAGAGGTTATCGCTACAGGTCTGTCTGTGTGTACTACCCCTAAAATTTTGCAGCACAAACTAAAAGGTTTCTTAGGAGGGGTGACAGAATGATACTTATACTGGAAGTGCCAAGGGGGCCCCCAACTTGACATTTGCTGGGGGCCACCAGTGCTAACACCGGCCCTGACTGTTCAAGATTACATTATTCAACATTGTTATTTGAACTTTTTGCTGATCATACATTATACATTCAACCAAATGAATGTACACCTATAAATATATACACATATATATATATATATATATATATATATATATATGTGTGTGTGTGTGTGTGTGTGTGTGTGTGTCTAGGACTGATGCGTGAATGGCCGTTTCACCGAATCCTAAGCAGCCGGGCATACTTCCACTAAAGTGCTTTTCACTGAAGAAGCACTTTCACGAAAGTATGCCTGCAGGTAGAGGGAGTTGTGGGGGAGTGACTGTTCCGGAGATCGTACTACAGTGCAGATAAGGGAATTTTTTCCTTTTCCCCACTGTAGTGTGATCTCGGAGTGAGAATATTAAAGTAGAGGGGTGTTGGGGGCACAGCCCCCCACATGGAGAGCCCACCTGCTTAAATACTTTTTTTTTTTTTTTAATGCACTTTAGCGAAAGTGCTTTTTCGGTAAAAGCATTTTCGTTAAAGTGTGTTCGGCGAAGTTGGATTCAGACTGTTGAAGTTTCATTCAACAGTCCTAGATCCATGATCCATATAAATATATATATATATATATATATATATATATATATATATATATATATATAGATATATAATCCGTATAGATGCTCGACTACATCTTTCACCGAATCCCAAACTGGTGAGCATACCTCCGTGAAAGTGCTGTTCACCGAAGCAGCACTTTCGCATAAGTATGCTTGTTGTTCTGGTCGTACTGTGGTGCAGTAAGGGAAAATTCCCTTTTCCCCACTGTAGTGTGACCTCGGACTGAGAATATTAAAGTAGGGGGGTGAGGGGTACAGCCCCCCACATCAGGGGTGCAGGGGGGCTTGACCCCCTGCATTCAAGAAGATTTTGTGTTTTTTTTTTTTTAACATACTTTAACAAAAATGCTTTTTCACTG